>NC_056611.1:18575177-18742677 GCF_018340385.1 Cyprinus carpio
GACTCTCCCACTGTATGGCTCTGAAGAGCAGAGCCTCATCCCACTGTCCGCCCAGTGTCATCAATGAGATCTGTTTTTACTTTTTTTTTTTCTCTTCAACTATGGCCCTAATTGTCCTTACCCGAAGCTGTATGCAAAGTCCTGCTGGCACCCGCTGCCTGCTTATTAATTACACAATAGCTGGGAGGAGCGGAACCCTGTTTTGTCCAATGACTATTTTTAAAGTGACTTAGCTAAAGCCTACTGTGCTATTAAGCTGTGCTTTTCATTGCATTTTTATTGAGATGTGAGAAATCCCTCTTAAGTGTATTAAATTGATAAATCTCTGTGCATTTGTATTAGACATAGGATTATGGGAGGATTGGGAAGTGATGCTTTTAGAGCCCATGAGCTTGTTACTCTCTTGCCATCACACCCGGAACTGTGAGATCTCTTGGCTCAGATGCTGCGATCATGCAGAGATCAGTGGAGGTGAATAGGAGAGATGTCAACTTGTGGTAGGGCGAAAACAAAGTACATTTAAAGGGGTAGTTCACCCCAAAATTCAAACTGCCGCCTATTCATCTTATAAATTAGATGATTTATAGTTTCTAATATTAAAGGAATAGTTTGCCCGTAAATGAAAAATTAACTGGAACTTTGCTCCCCCTCAGGCCATTTAACATGTAGATGGGTTTATTTCTTCATTAGAACAGATTTGGAGAAATTTAGTATTGCATACTTATACCACTTTATACTTATTTCCCCGTCTCAGGTTCATAAAGCCTTGTTAAGTCTTGATTGTAAAAAGTCTGCTGGACCTGATCAAATAGAGCCTTACTTTTTAAAAATAAAAAAAAAAAAAAAAAATATCTTATTGCTTATTTTTTTGATTTAAGCTTAAATAGTGGTATGATACCAAGTTCTTGGAAGTCAGCAATTATTCGGCCATTACTGAAGGGTGGAGATTCCACTGTACTGGATAATTATCGGCCTATTTCAAGATTGTCTGTTACAGCTAAAGCATTTGAATCTATGGTAAATGAACAGTTAAAGTGCTATTTGTCAGTTAATAATATTTTATGTCAAACTCACGGACGGGTTTTAGACACGGACATAATACTATAACTGCTGCAATGTCAGTCACTAATGATATAATAATTGCATTGGATGATAAAAAATCATGTGCTGCACTTTTTATTGATTTATCGAAAGCATTTGATTCTGTGAATCATTATCTGTTTTTGCAAAGGCTTAAATTTGTAGGTTTTAGTGTTGAAGTGGTTCTCAGATTATTTGACTAGAAGGACTCAATGTGTGTCCATAGATAATTATGTTTCTGCTCCTTTAATAGTGAAGACAGGTGTTCCTCAGGGATCAATTTTGGGGCCAATTTTATTCTCTATCTATATAAATGAACTTGGTAAAGGAGTTGAGCCAGCAAATGTACACTTTTATGCAGATGATACTATCATCTACACTATGGCTCCATATTTAAAAGTGGCAATGGACTCTCTACAGAATGCTTTTAATTCATTTCAGACTTCTCTTGGTTTTTATTTTTGTTTTTATTTTATTTTTCTAATTTGATGTTTCTCCTTTGTTGCTCAAAATGTTTAGTAGAAAGTACTCTTCTATCAGTATTGGACATTGGTGATATAATTTATATGCATGTTTGTAAGAGTTTTTTGTAGTTTATCATGCTGCTTTACGATTTGTTACTGGTACAAGTGTCCGCACACATCACTGTAATTTATATGAAATTACAAAATGGACTTCATTGCACTTAAGGAGAATAAAACATATGTTAATTTTTATTTTAAAAGCTTTAGTGGGTAAATTACCACAGTATATATCTAGTTTGTTGACAATGCACAAATATTTATAATACCAGATCAACAGATAAACTCTTACTTCAGATGCTGATTTTTTATACAGAGATAGGTCGTTCAGCTTTTTCTAGTTATGCTACGTATTTATGGAATGAGCTTCAAGGTACATTACATATGGAATCTGTACCATCTCTTGCTATGTTTACAAATATTTTAAAATCTGTTTATATAGAACAGTGTACATGTTTTAATAACTGACTAGGATTTGTATTGTTTTTAGAAAATTGTTTTATGTGTTTTCATTTTGTGGTGATGTGTATTTCTTTGTAACTTTGACTTTTGCTGCCTATCTTGACCGGGACTCCCTGGTAGAAGAGATTGGGAATTTTGTTTGTGACTTTGTGGTTAATGTTGTGTGTTGAATTTAATGATTTTTTTGGTCGTTGGTGGTATTTTTTTAATGGGTGCCGTCAGAATCCACAGTAATCCACACGACTCCAATCCATCACTTAACATGTTGTAAAGTGAAAAGCTGCATGTTTGTAACTTTAAACCATGTGTGTTAATCAATAATAATGCTTCCTCCAGTGAAAAAGTCCATCTCTTGTTGTCATCTCACATCAAAATCCATAGACATATTTGTTTAGATCTATTTTGGACTGTTTTCACTTGTAAACAGTGCTTGATCTGTGCATGTTTCACTCCTGATTCAGACAGGATGACTTTTTCGCCTGAGAAAGCAGTGTGAAAAGAGGACTCATATTTTAGCTGGAAATTTAAAACGTTAAAATGTCTTAAAGATTTGTTTAATACAAACATGCAACTTTTAGCTTCACAAGACATGGACTGAAGTTGTGTTGTGGATTATTGTGATGTTTTTATCAGTTTGGACTCTTATTCTGACGGCACCCATTTACTGCAGCTCATTTATTGGTGAGCAGGTGATGTAATGCTAAATTTCTCCAAATGTGTTCTAATAAAGAAGCAAACTAATCATCTTGGATGGCCTGAGGATGAGTAAATGTTTAGCAAATTTTCATTTTGGGAGAATTATTCTTTAAGTGGCTAAAATTAATTGTTTAGCTCTTTTGACGTTTATTGTGTGTGTGTGTGTGTGTGTGTGTGTGTGTGTGTGTACACTACTCTCCCAGAATGCTGATAAAGTGTAATATTTCATCTCTCATGCTACTGGCTCAATTGCCTGTTTTTTTGGCCCACACACAAGATATAAAGATTCATTTGTCTCTTTCCTCTGCTGTTTCATTTGATGCATGGGTCTTGCTTTAAAACCAGTGTTTGCTTTTGGGTTCTTATGCGGACATTAAAAAAGATTAGATGAAATAAAACCTCTTTATGGTCATGAATCATCTGAGATGTCTAATTCTTTATTTGGAAGCTCAGGGAGTAAAAAGCAATGTTAAAAGTTTATCACTCCACCTCACACACATTCTCTTTTTTTTCCTCTGACATGTGCGTTATTTTACCATATCTATCTTTTGCTTCATGTTTCAGTGTAATTTGAGGTAAGCGTTATGATCCGCTGATAGGTCTGACAGACACAATCCTCACTCTTACAGTCATGTTAAAGATAAATGCATTTCCTTCCTGTGATGGATCCTCCACACTTCAAGTTATTTGGAAAGTTCATGCCAGGTGCATCTTTGGATCTCAGATCATCCCTGTGTGCTTTTTCATGCTGACTGGATGACCACATAATTCAAGCTCTCTGAGGATGGGAATCTCAGGGCTTTGAAGTTTTTCCTGTTTTTCAAGGGCACTTGTCTCAGATCGGTTTTCCATGAGCATACGTCTCCTTATCTTTCCGATTAATTGCACAGGCGTGTAACATCATCCTTTTCATGATTGTGCAAATTTAGGAGTAATGTGCCTATTACCTTTCTTAAGTTAAAAAATAAATCTTTTTTTTTAATAGTATGCTAGTAACCTCTTTAATTGAACTTTTTCCAAGTACTTTATTTTTAAACTATCCAGTTTTTATTTATTTATTTTTTTTAAATCCACCTTTTTTAACATACTAGTGTATTTGTGTAATTATTTATTTTAATTTAGTTAATTAATTTTAATCTGGATAATTTTTTTCCTACAATTGAATAGCACTTTGGGTCAACTTCTGTTGTTTTTAAATGTTTAATAATGGTTAAATGTTTAATTGCTTGACATGAACAATGTAGGAAAAAGGTACAAAGTCTGTTTTTCCAGTGTCTGTTCCTCTTTTCTTTTTTTTCTTTTTTTAGTAATTAAATGCTGTAAACACCAGTACAAGAGCACCAGTGCCCCTGCAACAGGCTCCTCATTTCAATGTGTTTCCAATATGCATGCAAATCTGTGGAGAGCCCAGTGAAAGGGGAGGAAATGTATTTCTGGCAGTGCTGCAGACATGAAGCTGCGGTTGAACTTTTTACCCTAATTACTTTCCCGCTAATGCCCACGGCATGCTGGAATCAAAGGGCCCCCTCAGGCCCCAAGAAGCCTGTGATGTGGCCAGCGTTTGTTGTGTGTTGAAGCTCAGCTTGAGAAAGACAGGGGCAGAAAGAGAGAGGGCGCAAAATTGTGACAGATTTTTTTTTTCTGCTCGAAAATGTCTTAGTTACCACCCACCTCACTTGTTGCCTACAAAAATAGAGTAATTGTTTTCATCTGTGTTTTTACATTGCCGTACTTAGAAATAGCTGTTATAAATCAATATGAGGCTGGCTCGAGGGACTTATCACGGTCCAGAGATCAGAGTTGCGATTTGTCTGTTTCTTCATTTTCCTCAAACACCTTTTGAAAAGGAATATCTCGCACTTCAAGCATCTGTTTTCCATGTTTCTCTAACGATAACAAAAAGCCTAAGAGGATAATAAAAATGCTTCATATCTTGCCTTATCTAAGAAGAAACAATACACTGGGTGTGTTTATCTCAGTTTTAGGCAATTCAACTTTTGAACAGACTTTAACATTGTCCACTTTTAACAGATTTATTTTTATTTTTATTTATGGCGCGTTTATTGCATTTAGTCAAGCTCATGTTTTGTGGTGTGTTTCTCAGAAGGTCGGCTGGTATTTTGGGGTAAGGCAGTATTTGTTTATTTGTTTTTTGTGTTTGTAGTTGTTTTTTTGTGTTTGTTAGTGTTTGTAAAGTAGCTAAAGCCAAAATGCAATGGCGTCGCCTTGTAAATGGATTTACTCGCTAGCACTGTTCTTAGTTTCCAGACTTCCTATTTTATATTTCTTTCCCCTCGTCAGTTTCCGTTCAGGTTAGTGAAATGATTAAAACCTCACAATGTAAAAAGCACCAAAATGGTTATCTTACAGGGTTCAGAGTCATGCTGAAATACAGACATCAAAACGTTTACAAGATTATAAAAGTGATGAGTTGGCCAGCTCGTCACGTAGTGGCGTAATGTGCATAATTACCATTGTAAACATGTGATGCTAAAATTAAGCCAAACCTTAACTGTAAAAATTGTTAATGTTCCACTCATAAGTGACTTTTCCCATTTGGTTACCACGAGGGAGGCTAAGAGCAGAAAAAGGCCTTTTTTATTGTCTTACCATGTTGAGGGGAGATGGATTTTGCAGGTGTGTGTCTTGGAAGTTTTGTGAGATTGTACCCAGCTATTAGACGCGCCGTTGAGATTGTGGATATTCGCATTTGAAGCATTGTGAAGTTATGTTAGGCCGAATAAAGAAGGTTTAATTTATCTGACATGAACTTGTGAGTTCAGGTCACCACCACTTCCAGTATGTAAAATAACTTAGACATATTTTTAAAGAAAATATAGACTTCTTACTAGATTTTATTTTTTAGTGCTTACGCTTTTTTTTTTTTTTTAATGGTCATTGACAAGTAAGAGTTTGTTATTTGAAAGAGAGAGCCTGATTTCTCAG
Organism: Cyprinus carpio; assembly: GCF_018340385.1. Taxonomy (NCBI): domain Eukaryota; kingdom Metazoa; phylum Chordata; class Actinopteri; order Cypriniformes; family Cyprinidae; genus Cyprinus; species Cyprinus carpio. The sequence goes on from NC_056611.1 coordinate 18,580,883, forward strand.
GCAAACAGGGAAAAAAGGAAAAAAAGTGCTCTTTATCCTTAAAATTATGGTAACACAATAAATTTTATGGCCTTATGTTAATCAGATTTAGTATATGTATTAACTTGGCCTTTGCTAAAGAAATGGCCGGGATGAACATGACATATATAAAGTCGGATGACTGAAGCCATAGGACAGGTCATAATATCTGTGCTCGATATCACCTAAAAGTGTGCTACACTGAAACACTGATATGATTTTATAACGATAATTGAAATTTACTGACGCTTTCAAATCGAAGTCTCGATTCTCAGTGAGAGGAAATTGTATTATGTTGAGCGTGCACTGCGTCCATTAGTAGCGGGCCATTAGTTACAATGCAAAAAGGCAAACAATTGAAGTGGCCAATTTGATGATTCTTTTTTCAAGGCTATCATTGTACCATTAATCAATCTTGGAGCATATCATTTGTGTCACATTGGCTCTAAAACGCTTTAAATTGGATTCATCTGACCCAGATTATATTGAAATCAATGAATAGTGGCTCTAAGACAAGTTTAGGAAGTTAAATGCCCCTATTAATCTCGGTGTCTGAATCCAGAGGGGTTTTTAGCTATGATGATAATCTCTTTGTAGATAGCCGTGTCTCTCTCACTGAGACTGCAAGCATCCGCAGCTGTGAAAGGACAGCAGAAGAGAATAAAAATGCAGACTAATAGCTTTTGCAGATTTCTACGGTCATCCGTTTGACAGACTTAAACTACGTTCACACAGCAGGCAAGGCAAAAATTAATGATATATTAATAAATTAAATTTTTTATTTGTATTATTATATTATATTAGCATTTATCTGAAACAAAAAGCTTTTGTAACATTATACACTACACCATTCAAATGCTTGGAGTCAGTATAACTTTTTTTACAGTCAACGATTTGTCCGTCACGGACTGTGTGATTTCACCTCTTCATGTGGATTTATTTTTTTTTCTGTGACTAAGCGACTAATAAAATTTTGGTCGTCTAACAGTTAGTCGACTATTAGGGCGCAGCCTTTGTAATATGTATGTATTACTATAAATTAGTAATTTATAGCACCTCTAATAGTTGACTAACTGTTAATTAGTAGTTAACTGTTAATAGTTCGACTAACCGGACCAATCATTAACGGCTGGTCTATGTGGTAATATAGTACATTGGGCAGGACATATGCTCAACTAACATTCATTGACCTCAAATATGGTTTATCATCTGAAATATGTAGTAGCAACTTTACATAGCAGCTCAATCTAATGTTAGCCTAGAAAAAAGTGCACTTGGGCTTCTTCATGACACATGGAGGCGCAGGTGTGTTAATTTGGTCTTAAAATACTTCGTCATTTTTGGTCATACAAATAAGAGTCATGCATCTTTCGTATCTGTAAAGACTCTACATTTATTGGTGTGCACTCAGAATAACAATGAAACGTTGTGCTTTTGTAAATTAATAAAAGCAAACAGGATGCACTTTCTGCCGCCCCGGACTCTGTGAACTTGAGCATGTCACTTTGAAACTCTGTATTCTTGCCTTATTGCTGACATGAAAACTATATCTATAGAAAGTTAATTTTTTTAATTAACCAATTCATATAGAAAATAAATATTCTCCAAATATGTAAACCGTATGAAACATGCATATAGGCACATACTGCGGAGATGACGAGTCAGTGTCACCGACTTCATCTCTTAAACCGAAAACAGAAAACACTAGCGTATCAATAAATTATTAATACGTTAATGCAGTATACTTCCTGTTTTTCCCTAACACATTTATAATTATTATATTTGCCAGTGCGCTGTGGCAAGCCTTTTTTATGTACACTTGAGCCCTTATTAGGCTATGTAGGCAATTAAAGGCTCATCATGTTTTATTAATAAAAGTGCAACTAATAGTCGACTATTGCTTAAAATAACGACTACTAGTCGACCAGAAAAATCTTTAGTCGAGGGCAGCCCTACTATAAATATAATTTATTTTAGTTGATGGATACTACACTACATGATATTATTCCTTAAAATAAAACTATATTTCAAAACTATATGAAACCAACATGAAAGAGTGCATTTCTGAGCACTACAAACTGAAATGTTTTTTTTTTTCTTTATTGAGGACACTCTTATTTGTTATTGACACAAATACGACCGATTTCAAACACTGCTTGGAAAGAATTCATGTCTGTCTGACTTGGTTTTATTTATTTTCACTAGACTGTCCAGTCGCTGCCCTGTGATTGTGTGTTTGTATTTGTGATGTGGCTCTGAGATGGAGTTGTTACTGGCGGCTGGCCGATGTAGAGATGCAGCTCTGGGCACACGTTCATGTCTGCGGTGGCTTCTACTGCTTGCTGGATTGTGTCGTTGACACGCATACTGTTATCCAGCCCTGGATAAGCCGGCAAACTCAAACTCCAACAGTGGGCTGAGACAGACCACGGGTCAGTTTTGCCTCTCTGTTGGCCAATCCGGACCTCCAAATGGCCATAGCACGATTTAAGACTTGTGGGAAGATTCCATCAATCACTGATGGATCTGAGACACTGAGCCTCAGCTGCAGGCTCGACCTTCCAGACATTGAGAATGGGATGTGTATCACACACAAAGCGAGCCTCCTGCTCCAGATATTATCATGCTATCTTTAAAACATTATGCGCAATATGTCCACCCTGACCTCAAGCCACAGCGCTGTGGAGAAGTGGCTCAAATGGCAGCTGTTTGGGAACACGCTCAAAGTACAGGCTGGATTCGCAATCGTCACGGCTTCACTCAGAGATCACTCACTGTCTGTGAAAGTAACGACAAATTAAAAACCTCCCTGGCTCTTCATCACTCAGAATCAGAACTCGAAAGTATAGGATGTTGAGAGACACCACAGCTTTTTTCATTTATGGTTTAAGTACTTCCATGTTCCACAATTTGTGGTTCGATGTCTTGGCTGCTTTGTAAAAACTGATATGTGCATGTTTGGAAAAAGAGTTATTTCCTCGACATGGTGTCCACGCTGTTTTATCCACTGTTTGCATGCTTGTAAATTATAAATGAGGAGTAAAATGACATTTTCCAACATTAAAAAAGGGGAAACAAAGAAAAAGGTGAATTTGAGAGCTTTTAAAATTAAATGTTTAAAAAAGTAGGTATAAAACGCTGTGCTATCTTGTGAACATGAACGCATTTTATTTATTTTTTTTTTTTTATTCAATTCAGTGCCATTTTTCTGCTTGAATATTTATTATTATTGATTACTCTTAATGATTGGCTAGTTGTTTTATCTCCCTCTCTCCCTCTTCCTCTCTCTCTCTTTTTTTTTTTTTTTTTTTTATAATAATAATAATAATAATAATAATAATAATAATTATTTTTTTTTTTGTTTTGTTTTTTGTTTTGTTTCGTTTTTTTTTCGTTGTTATTGGTGATGATGTAATTGATCCTTGGACGTTATTTTTTTCTTTTTTTCCTTTTGGAAAAGTTGTATCTATACATTCATCTCCTCTAAAGCACCGTTACTATATCCATACATATGCAGACGGATGTTTTTGGCCATTGTGTATTATAGCCAGCGCATTGTAGGATCCAGGATTGGAACTATCTAGCATTTTTGACATCAGAACATCACTCAGTAGACCGGAGTCAGACCCTTGTTTTCACAGGAGCTGTGTTACATTAGTAGCAGAGCACAGCACTATGCACTGTACGTTTTATTGACAAACCGTATGTTAATGCTAATCTGTGATGCATGATATAATCACTTCTTGTGAAGCGGCAGACAGTCGGTCGAATTAAGAGTCAGACGCAGCAAATCATTAGTGGTTGCTTCTAAAGCCAATTGTTTTGTCAATGAAGCACAAGCTATTGATCATTTTCATTTACATGGAGTGCTCGATCAGCTCCGCGTCAGTGTCAATAATCTGGGCTCTTTGGTTCCAGTTTCGTCTATAGTTAGACTCCTGACATCCTTAAGTTTATTACTGACGTTTGAGCAACTTATGTACACTTAGCCACGGCTCCAACAGAATACCTGACATGTTAGATTGGTATTCTGATCCAGACCCACTGGGTTGGGCAGTGCTGATGCCATGCTTATTACCACAAGACTAATATCCTGAGGAAAGCAAAGTGCCCAGCACAGCGTCTTACCAGAAACATTCTGTTAAGATGGTTAATATGGCAGGCCAGGCTGTGCCAGCTGAGTGCGGAACACCTAATGAGGATTAATATCTGCCTTTATCACGAGCAGCAGCCACTGCTTTCACTTAACTCCCATCTCCTTGATGAAGGTAGAGAGGAAATAACTACAGAATGGCCAGTGTGAGAAAGTTTTCTGGTGGGTCTTGATCTTGTAAATGTGTTTTGGGAACTTAAACATTAGGTTTTGTGTTATTGCAAATTACAATAAAAATGTAATAGTCTTTTGTTTTATTTTGCTTTACTTTGCTTTTTGTGTAGTTTTAGTTTTTTGTCTTATTTTATTTTGCTTTTTTATTTGTTTTTGCTTTGTTTTGTTTTCTATGCTTTTTGTAATGTTTTTTTGTTTGTTTTTCTTTTCAACAACAAAACTTTTTAAAAATGTTTTGAAAGAAGTCTCTTTTGCTCACCAAGGCTGTATTTGCACAATACTCACCAAGACTGTATTTACTTAAAATTTACAAAAAAACAGTAATCATGTGAAATATTATTGATTCAAAATAACTGTTTTCTGTTTTAATATATTTTAATTGTAGTTTATTCCAAAGCTGAATTTTTACCAGTAATGCAGTCCTCAGTGTCACTTTACCCCTTTAGAAATGATTCTACTATCACTTTTGATCAATTAAATGCATCCTTGCTGAATAAAAATATTCATTCAAACTCATTTTCAATAAAAGTATTATTTAAGGCTATTAATCTCTGCTTTCTCTGGGTTTTGCAGGACAAGTCCCCCTTATTGTTGTGTGGATCTTTATTCCTTGAGGACAGGAGAGATGGTCAAGTCCATACAGTTTAAAACACCCATCTATGATCTACACTGCAACAAAAGGTGCATTTGCACAAATTTCTTTTCCTTCATTTTACCTTGTAATCATTTTAAATGCAGCATTAATTTAAGTACAATTTTTTTTCTGACTCAATCTCTATCCCTTGATGACCATAGGATCCTCGTTGTTAGTCTTCAGGAAAAGATCGCTGCCTTTGACAGCTGCACCTTTATGAAAAAGTTCTTTGTCACAAGTAAGTGCTTCACGTTATAGATGTGTCTGCTGAACTTGACCCTTCTTGACCTTCTCTAGTCTCCGACGCAACTTTTCTTTGCGTCTTTGATCTGCAGCTTCGCAAAACAGGAAACCTAGTCTTGATTAATCCTCTATGCACACTGACTTCATTAAACCCGCAAAACCCCACATAACCCTCATACGTGCTGTCACACCAATGGAGCCGTTTTTCCTTGTGTCACTCCTCATGGCTATACGATATCAAAGCTCATCCACAACTTCACAGGCCTGCTTGTTTACACAAATGGCTTTTGTTTTATAATGTGTCAGAACTGGACATGACCAGAAATGTCTGTGTTAAGCTGCCATCGTGCAGCATAAACAACAACAAACAAATGCATATTGTCACTCAGCCCAGCTCTAGCACATAAAGAGCAATTTCCTCTCCTCCAGCCTAGACCACAGGCGAAATCCAAATGGCTTTTTGCACCCTTGAAGGAGATGCTGCTCATAAGGTCCCAACTCTCATGTGCGTGGCTGGTCTTCGTATATGGTTTCAGAAGAATAAACTGTCCATGTCACCATGTGAAACCAGGCCTCTGCTGCCCACTTAAGCAATCTTCTGTTGTAAATTGCTATTAGTGTTGTTTTAATGGCTCTCATTATCTATCCAACTTCCCCGTCAACGTCTGCGCCACAGGAAACGGGCATGGTCAATAACCCTTTACATCATTAATCGCTTCTCTAAAGCTTCCTTAACATAGGAAGAACAAGACTAGATGTATTTCTTAAAGTGACAGACTGAAGTCCATAATTATTATAGTTAACTAAACTATTAAAAAAAAAAATCCTTAATGTAGTTTCTGCGACTTATATTTCTAAGCAAAGAGCATACATTTGGATTTGTGCTGAATGAGAAAGGTACGTGAGCCTAAGTTTATTTGTATAGAGCACATTTCTCACACTGGTAGTTTTAGTTTCGCTTTAAATAAAATTGTTTTGATTTGGCTATTATAACAAATTTAGTTTATAATGAATGCCACTATGACTTATGTTGGTTTTATACTTAAAGTTTTAATTCCTACTCTTTTCTGAATACTGTTAAGATATAAAGATTTGTTGTGGAGTGAGGAGAACTAAAATACACGTTCATAGTGTTTATAATGGTTGTAAACATTTCATTTTATTTTACATTTCATTGGATTAGATTACATTTCAGTATTTTTACATTTATTTCTTAATATAATGATAACTTGAATGTATTTTAGAATTTTTGTCTAGTGTAGATCTGAAGTGTCATTTATAACTTTTTGTTTATTGTATACTTTGTGTAATTTATTCAGAGATCGCCATGAAAATAGCCTTGATGCTGGCACAGCGTTAAGATGTGAATAAATAAATAAATAATTTAATGATAAAATATAATTATAGATGTGTTTTTTTTTTCTATCAACAATACAGTTTTTTATTTTTATTTTCAGGAAAATACAGTAAGTGAAATAATATAAATGTTAACTGAAATAAAAACAGGAGAAAGAAAAAATAAAAAAAATAAAAATCAGGTAGTTGCCAAGGAAATATTTCTGATTTTCAATAAGTTTAACATTGTGTACTAAAAAATAAACTATCTATAATAGTATCTCTGTGATACTAAAATAACACTGCCAAAGATATCGAACAGTACAAAATATGGAGTTCTTTATAGACTATATGCCCCACTGGCCTGTATGTTGTTTCTCATTACTTTTATGTTGTTATTTTTTTTGGGTGGAAGTGTTGAATAAGGTCTTCTCTTTCTGGCTGTGAGATCACAAAACAATGGTGAAAATCCCCCAAGCCCGGCTCACAGGATGTGTTAAACATACGTTATCTCACTGCATTGGCTCCCTTCACTTTGGAAAGGCACAAACGGCTTTTACATTACTGCGCTTGTGGCTTACCTCAAGTCCCATTCACCCGAGTTTCAGATCCAGTCTCTACACCCTAAATTACTGTCTGCGTATATTTTATATTCACTCCATGCTATAAATTACTGTCAGCACACTTCACACTGTGATATGCACTTGCATAACCTTTCCATGTGCAAAGGCAGAGAAAGATGATTGGTGTTTGCTTATTTATTAGGTTTAAGACCTTATCTGATTTGCTTTTGCTTGCGTGCTTGTCCTGTTTATATGTGTCCCACATGTGATGTACAGCTACATTATCATGGCATGTGGGATCAGTACAGATTCTATGGCTGTATTGCTCTCATGGGTCAATCTGTCTGGCAGTTAATAAGCTGAGGAGCCATCTTACTGTCACAAAATGCCATAACCCTTATTTAACCTCTGGTATTACTCTAACCCAAAGCTCTAGTAAAACACAGTCTTGGGTGAGATGCTGCTATGATGGATAATTTATGTGCTCTTTGTGCTGTTATTTAGTTCATTTCTTGTTATATTTGTGTGTTTTCCTTTGTGTTGCAGGCTGCTACCCCTGTCCTGGGCCCAACCTCAACCCTATAGCTCTGGGAAGCCGATGGTTGGCCTATGCTGAGAACAAGGTAGTACAAACACCCAGTATTTTAAACAAATCTAGATGCACCCAAAATACCTTTTTTATTTTTTATTTCGTTTAGTAACACATTTTGTTGTGCCCCATCCAGATGTTTTTAAGCTCAAGAACATGCCCTTTGTAAACGCTCAACAACACCTAATAGTCCGCCTAATAGTTCAGGCCTTCCCTAAAATGGATTTGTTGCTGATAGTTTGTTGCTTTGCTTAACCTTAAATCAAACTGCAGCTGTCTCATGAATGTTTTTATTTCTTACGAATTGCACATATGTTTATAAAGACAATGTGTGTCATATCAATATGAGCTAACAATATAATGTGACATATTATTATTAAGTAGACCCTTGATTCACCATCATTTATGTAATGGGTGCGGTTTGTTTGCCTTGGAGAGGCCACTTGCTGCTTAATAATGGACAGATGGGACAGTGTGTCTGGGCAAAGGTAATGAGTTTCTGGCCAATGGCAGCTGAAGTGTTGTATAGGTCTGGGACATGGACCCTAGAGGGAGTGCATCGTAGAATGGGGCTGAAGAACTGTTTGTTGTCCTAATGGCATCCTCCTCCTCCTCTTACTCACCGTGCCCGCCTGCAGACGTCGTGGCGCGGGCTGTGACAGGCCTCTGTGGGTTAATGAGTGCTGGGGAGCTGAAAGGTTCTGGATGATAATGTGACTCTGTTCTGTCTCTGTTTGTGTGTGTGTGTAGCTGATCCGGTGTCATCAGTCACGTGGTGGGGCCTGTGGAGATAATGCCCAGTCCTACACTGCCACTGTCATCAGTGCTGCTAAAGTGAGTATGCACTTCTTACCGCTGCTGTGACAAGTCACAGTCTTCAGCACGTCGTAGTTTCTTGAAGAATTATTTGCCCACCTAAGCCATAAATTAATGTAAGATAGATAGAATAAGCAAACTTTTATAGTAATGCATTTCACCCCCCCCCCAAAAAAAAAGTTTGGTAGGTATTAATTATAAAAAAATTATATATAGATACTTAGACACTAAAAGTACTTTCTAGTCATCTAACATTAATGGGTTATTTAGGGTAAAAAGTAAAACCTGTCTAGTTTAGAGAAAAGCATTATTTATTTGTCTAATCCATCCATTCTAAGTACATATATTTTGAGTGGCTTTAGTGTCCAAATACGATTTGAGGCCACACTGACACACGTTTGACCAACACTTGTGGCATGATTTATGCACAGATTATTTCAGTTGTGTCTTGCTGACTTCTTGTTTATGAGCATTATTAATTTTGTTTTATATGATTAAAACCAGCCATTCTTTTGTAAAATCTGACATCTATAACTGTTAGTGCACAGCATTTAAAAATCATTCAATATGGTGATGAAATCATTACTGTTTATTACACTGGCCAAACTTTTTAATGTTTTTTTTTTTTAAACTGTTGCGCTTTAAGGACATTCAGTATGATCACACTTTTATTTCTAAGACATGATTGGCCTAGTAATCCTTAGCTGTGTCACATTAATTCATGATAAACCTGTTTCCAAGGCAAGAAATCAGCTTAAACCTTATGAGTTTTATCTGGCTCTTGCAATTGTGTTTTATTCTTTACACTTACTTGTGTATTTTCAGTCATGCTTTCTTTCCTGTTTGCACTGCTCTAAATGAAGCTCATAATGTGTGCTGGTCTACTCACTTTATTCACCATATAGCATCCCAGAGCACTATTGGCGTAATCCTCAGTGATTCAGAGACCCACTAGAGTTCATTTAGTGGTGCCAGAACCTTGGTGCTTAACCTTTCATATGGTTTCAGTCTCCTCTCCTTGTTGCTTAATTGATTTATTAAGCCCACATCTGTATTCCCTGGCCGCCGGCCTGATCACCGCCTAACGAGCGCTAACGGCTTACGTGAGAGAAGTACCATTAGCCTTAATGGCGGTATACATCAAAAGGAGCACAGCAAAGGTTAGCAGAGAGGAAAACAAGGTTAAAAAAGCCTTGATACGCAGACAGGCCGTCTGCAGACGGGGCTGTGATTTATAACCATCTCCTCCACTCTGACACACGGTCCCTGTGCTGAGTGGCTCTGAGTGCGGCCGTCTGGGGGCCAGGGGGCCATCTCCCATCAATCCTGTAACACAATCACAAAAAAAGGAGGGGCAAGGGCGCCTTTTGCAAAATTGAATTCTTGCAAGGCACATATTGTGTAAATGAGTGCGATGTGACCAAAAGAGAGATGTCATTGTGCCAGCCGCAAGTCTGCATGAGCGGGGTGCCCCAGGGCTCTGTTTTCAGACCTCTGCCGTTGTGAACTGTGTTTGGGGTAAGTGGATAGCACAGCTTAAGTAGGGTCTCCTCTAGTTCTCACTTAATGGAGTGAGCATTGCTATATGTGTGTGTCTGTCTGCCAAGGCCCCGGAGAGCTTAATCAGGCATTCAGGCCAAGCGGCAGCGTCAATACCTCGTGGCGCCTGTGTTTGTTGGGCCCTTTGGAGGATGCTCTGACAAGCCCACTAACTGACTGTGTGTAAATTGCTTTGCCCCATCAATTATTAAGAGAAGCGTTTGCCTCCTAATTGATCAACACTAATGTGTTTTCTAATCACTGCAGTTAGAGTTTTTAGTGCTAATCCAAACAGTCCCCATTGATCAGGGTTGGCGAGGGGAGGGGGCCGCCGGCTGGTGGCAGACACAGGCACTGACTGCCGTGCCAGAAATCGGACATCTCTTCTCAGCTCTCTGCTCAGAGTAAACATCGACACTCACTCACACAAACACTAACCGTTAGCCTACATGCCTAACTCACACACCTGTCTGTTGACATTGCCTCAAACAACACTGGATGCAAACATGTTTTTTAGGTCATTGCTCAACAAAATATCTGGATGTGCGAACATTGTTTGCAGTATTGATTTGAGTGTTGCAATAGCACTTATGTTTAGCTGGCACAAATGTTGCTGAATTAACAGGTTTTTCTTTCAACACTTTGCATGAATTACTGAATATTAAAAAATAGGTTTCATTTTACTTTAAAATATCTAATTATTCCACTATTTTTCAACTTAATTTTTACAAAAACTAAAACAAAATTGGATAATTAAACTTAGTATGCTGTTCAAGGGGTTGTGTTCTCAGTACCTTGTAATGAAATGTTTGTTTCTGTGTTTCGGTATAAAAAAAAGAAAAAACAATCACTATGCACAGAACCACTACAGCTTTTTGATTTTTTGAAATATTTCTAAAGTTGTGTCTCTGTCTTCCTGTCAGACGTTGAACCGGCCTGACAATGGTGGGCAAGGTCGTGACCCAGCTCACCGGTACACTGCCATCAGGGGCAACTGATGAAGAGAGCACTGCCCATAGTGGCACCCGCCGCAGCCCTCACCAGCCTGGTGTGGTCACCATCATAGACACACACACTGTGGGAGAAGGACAGGTATGAAATTCTCACTCATACATAATAATCTGTACTTTTTTTTTCCAGGGATGGAGGCTTGTGAATGATGGGATTTCTAGCATGCAACAGTATCACAACAGTGTGTCTGTTTATGTTACTTTCTTCATCCATCTGACCTTGATTCAAAGGAACCCAGATTCATTCCCCTTTTCTCTGAGATAAATAATCCATTAATCCCATTCATAACTCATTCAGTATTAGTGCTTCTTGTGGCCCAAGGGGTTTGTCATCACCTTGTCATAAGAGCACATGCTTCACCGTTCGTTCACAGACTCCGTGCCAAGCCGCAGTCTCCTGATCTCATGATTTAGCCACTTCCTGTGGCTGTTTCCCCCTTGGCTGGCACAACCATAGTCTTTTAGCATGAGATCACAGGCAGGTCATTGCAGAAGCATTGCGGAAAAGGTCTCTTTTTTTTTTTTTTTTCCACCAAGGCCTGAGTGTGTTAAAAGAGGACATGTAGGTGTGTGACACATGAGCACTTTAATAGAGCACTAATTTTAAAGGCTAACTTTAATATTTGCAGTTCCTCTGTTCAAGGATTTTTACTTGGAGAAAGGTTAAGTTGGAACAGGTTTCACTATCCTGTTGATTCTGACCCATGTAAATAGACCCTCCCATTTAGTGGGCTGTTAAAAATGTGATAGTTAAACCCTCGATTCCCCAGAGAGTCTACCGCGACCCGATTGAAATGTTACTCTTATTTAGAGGTGTGATTTATTGTGCTTATTTATAAATCTATACCACTCTGATTTGCCAGAGTCAACACTTTCTAAGAGAGGTTTCCTGTATTTATATCACCATCTGCTCAAAAGCCAACCTCACAAGAAGATGCGCTCCTCCCAAAGCAGACTACTTTTCAATGTTCACACAAAGCATCTTTATGGAATTTACTGTCAGTGCCATTCTCCCGTGACTTCAGCAGTGGTCTTGGCATTTTTTCCCCATCTCCCCCACTCCCAGTCTCAGGGGAAACGCCCCACCCCCTCATCATCTTCATCCACCTCTTGCAGCTCTGTATTTCCTGCAAGAAGTTTATTTGCTCTTTGGAGCTATCCGCACACCAATACTTTTCCAAAGCAATAGTATATTCCTGTACAGAACAACATTGTCTGTTTTTGCCCCTAATAAAAGCGATCTGGTTTGTGTCACAGGAGCATTTTTTGCAGTCTGAAATAAATGTCTGGGTTTTAGAGCAAGGCTGTTTTCTGTTTGGACTGGATCCTATTAAAAGCTGCCTTGCTCCTTAATGCAACACTCCGCTGCATTTATCACTCTTCTCTCCGGCTGTCTCATGTCTGGGCTTAGTTATAATCTCTTTCATGACCAGAGAATAGTCCCTTATGAGCAACACACTCTCCTTTTTCTTTCTTTCTATTTTGCTTTTTCGAGTTTGATAGACTATTTGAAAGATATCCGAATTTATATTGAATTTTAATATTTACACCCATTTTGGAGAAACGTTTGATATTTAAAATTCAAAAAAAGTTTACTACTTTTTGTTCAGTTTGGATTTTTAATTCCATATTTGATTTATTAAATAAATAAGAATGAACATTCTTGTTATTTTATTTATTTTATTTTTTTTACCCTTTGTACTTTTTGTCGTTATTTTTATATTTATTTATTTATTTATTTTTGTTTTGTTTTTTGTATATTTTATATTTGGTTTATTGAATAAATAAAGAAAAAATTAACATTGTTTATTCTTTCATTCCTTTTCTTTCTTTCTTTCTTTCTTTCTTTCTTTCTTTCTTTCTTTCTTTCTTTCTTTCTTTCTTTCTTTCTTTCTTTCTTTCTTTCTTTCTCTCTTAATCCCTTTCTTTTCTTTTTTTTTCCTCTAGTAATGTACATGAGTGGATGAATTACGGATTCACATTACAGTTCTTTTAACTGGGAGCTATTAATCTCTTTTGGGTATCAAAACGCGAAGAGATACTATAGAGTTTCTTCCTGCTGTGTTTGTTTTAACTCCTTCAACATGGCACTTTTTCTTCCTGTCTGATACAGAACTGTTGCACTGTGGGCTTTGGCAGAATATGCACATTGATCACAGTGGTCATGTGGGTTAGTCTTTATTTCTTTGAAGCGTGTTCATAACGTATTTGTGAACATCTTTTAAAAAATGTCTATTTGAATTCCATAATGAAACTATTTTGCCGAACATGCATCATTTAAAGCTAAAATCTTCCAGCGTGGATTAAAGTAGACACAAGGATAATTGTTAAGCACCCGCAAGAGGACAACATGTTTAAGGCTGAATGACATGATGGGGAATGGATGATGATCATAAAACACACACACACACACACACACACACACACACGGAAACCTTTTCAGCTCCATACAATGGAACACAACTTGGAACAAACTTTGTTTTAAACAAAATGCCAAAACACATCTTTGTAAAACTGATTAAATCTTATGTAACTGTGAAGATCAGATTGCACAGGCCACTGTAGAGCTAATGACCAGCTATATGTCTAAAACACTGAGACGTGAGGTAAACAAGAAGTCAGTTTTTATTTATGTAGCCTCGTCAACTTACTGTAGCTTTATTGTGTGTTTTTTGGGTGTATATGTTTCAGGTTCTTGTTAGTGAGGATTCTGATGGAGAAGGAGTGATTGCACATTTTCCAGCACACGATAAGCCTATATCCTGCATGGCGTTTAATCCGAGTGGTAAGTGAACACCTCATTTTGATGCCTCACTGAGTCCTACCAAAGCACAAAACTCTAGGCACTTGGTTGGCAGGCGTTTACATGGTCTTAAAGGGGACGCGTTGTGGCTATCCCTTGATTCTTTTGAATTAAGTGTGATATACAATGCAGATTTATTCTGTCCACAATGCAAAGTTCTCTTCATAGTTCACCCAGATCATTAATATAAACTGTATTGACCTGCTCTGATAACCAACACTGTACTGCACTGGTATGTGGAGGTTAGCCAGTCATAAAAGAGTGCATTTTCATATAGAAGTCTTAAAGGTACAGTAGCAACCTATGTAAGTGGATAGTCTTTCCAAACTTGTATATTTCTTGATTTTGTGGAACACAACTGGAAGTATTAAATGGAGATGTTGATTTCTTTTCCATATGGTCTTTTAAAGTTAAATTTAAAATTTAACAGAATATTTATTTTTCTTTGAGAAAGGGTGAAAAATGGTCACTTAAAACTAAAGGTTGACACTTTTTACTGCAGGAAAAGTTGTTTAATATTAAAAGTGGACTTCAGAATGATACAAAAGTGTAAAATAAGGCCCATTTGAGAAGGAGATGGCGGTGTCTGTCATGTCACCTTTTTACATGTAACCTCATCTTGTTCTGTAAACGTTACTGTCTGTTTGGCTCTTAAGATCTGTTGTTCTGAAAAGTAGCCATTGTGTGTCTTCTGATGAATATACCCCCAGGCACATAGGTCACTGTCATTTCTCCCTCTTTTTCCTCTCTATCCATCCTTCTCTTTCTTCCCTCTTGTCTCTCCTTAACATGTAGTGGAATATTTAGTGATCATTGATCTTGTTCATGTCTGTCTCTCTTGAAGTGTATTGAGGTCAACAAAGCACTCAGTCTCTTTCAGACGAAATACCCCAAGCGCTGAACAGGTACAGTTTCATACCTTAAAGATGAGAAGAGCCGTGCTATTCAGAAGGCGCAGGACGGGCTCATAATTCTTAGTGCATTTAGACAGCCACGTCACAACCTGCTTTAGTCATTATAAGAGCTGTTATTCATTACCTGTTGGATTTTGCACCTTGATTTTTATTTATAGTCAGGATCTATTTCATTTTATGATTCTTTCCTGCTTGAGCACCATGACTTTGTCTCTAGGCCATGGCTCCAACTGTTTCTTGGATTTTATGGAAAAATACAGTAAAACCGTGGTAGCACTGTCCTCAACTCGCCCTTGAACTAGCGTCTTGGCTCATTTTGATGTTTGCAGTTATCTGATCACGGTTCAATTTTACATATAGTCATGTTTGTTTCTCCGGATATCCAGTCCAGTCACAATGGCTCATTGTAAGGTGTGTGTCACAGATTCAGAGTCCTTCTAATAAGAAGGTGCTGAAAGCTAATGATAGCCATTGCCCTTAGTGAAATCATTCACATATCTGTCCTTACTAAGAAATACTATGGGAGACTCCATTGAGGATGAGTCATTGTGTACATTAGTACTCAGCTCCAGGTGCAGATTATTTTTGCATCGGGTTACTAAAAGATTGTAAGGAAATGGTGCATATCTTGGTACATCAAAACATTCCTGATGGATGTTCTGTATCAACCGCACAGTACTGAACTGATGCCAAGCCATGCCACAAAACTCGTGCCTGTGAGCTGTGACTAAGCTTGGGTGCAGTAATATTATAAAGAGGATTTATGCAAAGAGCAGTTTAGAACAAGTAAATATACCTTATTCATTTATGATTGATTAATTAATTAAAATATTTTATTTGTTATTATAAAATAAAACTTTGTGGACTTTGACATCGATCTACTTCTATTTAAAATAGATTTATTCTAATTATTGTCATTGTATCATTTGTTTCAAATTATTTGTTTCTATTTTAAGAGAATCTTTAGATTCTTTTGTTTGTTCAGTATACTTAAAAGTCAGAAAATTGTCTAATATATATATATATATATATATATATATATATATATATATATATATATAAAATATATAAAATAATTATTTATTCTGAGTAATTTCTCAAGTTATTGTCTATTAAGACTAACCGCCCTGTTTGCTTTTAGTAATTGTATTTTTTTTCTGTACTAATTTACGTAAGCGTACGTACGTTCGTAAGCCCCATATTCTTACCTTCTAATTTTTCAGCATTATCGAACCATTGCATTCTTTTGATTCGAGTATAAGATGAGGGAATAAAATGCAGTGAATTACACCCTTCTAATTTGATTGTCCTGACCTCATTTTGGACAGAACATGTTTGTCTCTAGGTGGCGCTATTGGTTAACCTTTAGACCTTAGAGTAGCAAGCCACCTTTTCCCCATTAGCATGTGTGCAGCAGGAGGTGGAGGTTAAGTCAGTGTCCCATCACTATGGTCAGCTTCACTGGAACTTTCAGCCCAGTAGTCCTTTCATCTTCATGAGTCAGTGAAAAGTGCTATGGATCACAGGGCAAAGCAAACATACAGTCAGCAATCAAGGCCTGCTCAGGGACATTTACTTGTACAAATATTAGTGCAAATGTGTGTTTTTCTTAGATCAACAAAGAATTGAAGGTCAAAATAAAAACAAGTGTGACTTCATAACCGTCCTATCAATCTGAAATGCTGCAGAGAGAATTATGTGAAGGGCTCGACAATAGTGGTGTAAATGCATGTATGAGAGACCACACCAGTAAAAGTATTATCAGTAAAATTTTGAAGAAAAACAATAATATGTCATAATTTTCCAGCCAAAGTGTGTTTATGATTTGATAGCTAAAAATGCTGGTAACACTTAGCATGCCTAGTAATAACATATTGGCTATTTATTAGTACTTATAAAGCACGTATTATGCTTGACCATATTCTACATCTCTAATCCTAATCCCTAAACTTAACAACTACCTTGCTAACTATTAATAAGCAGCAAATTAATAGTTTATTGAGGCAAAAGTTGTAGTTAAAGGTTTATTAATAGCAAGAGTTGGACTTTAAAATAAAGTGACTATTTATTTGATTGATTGATTTATTTATTTAATGTACTTTTTTTTTTATATGTACACTCTCACTTAAACGTTTTTTTTTTGTTTTTTTTTTAAAGAAGGCTCTTATGCTCATTAAGGCTGCATTTATTTGATCAAAATACATTAAAAAAAACAGTAATACTATGAAATATGACTTCTATTTTAATATATTATAAAATATAATTTATTCCTGTCATGTTGAAGCTGAATTTTCAGCAGCCATTACTCGAGTCTTCAGTGTCACATGATCCTTCAGAAATCATTTATAATATGTTGATTTGTTGCTCAAGAAATATTTCTGGTTAATGTAGAAAACAGGTTTTTTGAAATTTTTTTTTGAAACTTTGAATTTATTTGAAATCTTGTGTAACATTGTAAATGTTTTTACAATCCCTTTTAATCAATTTAATACCTTAACAGGAGTGTTAAATACAAATGAAAAATATTGTTAAATACTGACCTGTGTTTGAGAATCACAGCTTTTTGGTTTCTCATTCTGTAATGTTTTGGTTACTCTTCCACTGAAGGTTTTTGTCCCAGCCTAGGGAGGCCCCAGTCCTGGTCCCCCGAGTGCTGAGTCCCCAGTGTGGCCCTTTGTCAGGCGTCCTCTACCCTCATGTGGAAAGTGCTTTGGGGCGGCTTGTTTTAGATAACAACGGGGTGCTGTAAACTTCAAACAGTTTTAACCATCACCTGTCAACTTTATTCAGAAATAATGGGATGTGTCTGTTATCACCTCATTTGCTCGGGCATAAATCGAAAGGGCTATAATAATTGTTTTGAGTTATGAAATTGTTTGGCACCAGGAAGGCTGGAAGAAATCCCTGTAGTCCTCAATACAGAAAAAAGGCTCTAGATATGCTGCTGACTAACAAGGTTCCCCGAGACTGGTGTTCACATCCATGCTGTAATTTACGTTCCTGACATCATTAACACATGATCAAAACCAGCACTTTGAGATTTGCAAGAAATGCTTCCTCAGCACCGTGAAGGAACGTGAACAGCGGCTTGATTTTTAAGTGAGAAGTTTAGCCTCATCCGCCTAGCCTGACTTGTCCAAAATTAACTATGTTGAAGCCACAGTTGAAAGTGTCACTCTGGCCGCAGGGATGACCGCAGCTCCATCCGGACGGTTTTGACTTCAGAAAGGGAAAAGGCAGACTTGAAAAGAAACAATGTGGCGACTTGACATCGACTGGAACGTGCAAACCTCCACTGAAAAAAAAAAAATCAAAAGCACTCAAGTAAGAAATCCAACTCAACAGTGTGTGTTGGACGAAAATCAGAAAGGCGAGGGTAGAAAATGGCGGCCAGTCGGGTAGCTGGCGCTTGTGCTGTGGTGTTGGAGCTTCTATTCATAGACGCATAATTAAAGGATGCTGCTCCGAACAGCGGCGTGCAGGACTCACTTTAGCCAGAGTATCTGTTTTTCACTCCTTGTCCTCTTCTGCTCTCTCTTCTTCCATTTCAGGATGTTTCTGCAAAGTTTAAATGGCGCTAAACTGGTCGTAATCGATAACAGAGTGAGCGATTGGTTTGAGGGTACGGTCGCGTGCAGTGCGAGGGTGGACAGGTCTCACGGCCCATGAGGCTAACTGTAATTCCGCTCAATCACGGAACTGATAAGCATCAAGGAATCTGCTCTTGTTTAGCTCAGTTCATTCTGGCAAGTGTTTGCTTGCGGGTTCTTAAAGGGGAAGGGTGATCTGAGCCTGTTTGTCTGTTGCGGATGTGGCCTTTCTAGCACCCACTCCCATGAGTCACTTTTACAAACACCCAACTGGAGTGTTTTGGATTTTAGATTCATGTTGTCTAGAAAACTAAATATATATGAAAGCTGAATAAAAAAAGGTTATGATGTAAAAAACAAAAAAAAGACATCTTTAAGAAATATATTTATTTACTTTTTTTTTGGTGACAGCGACATAACGACATAATATGCAGTTCTGTTTTTCCTTGAGTTTGTAATAAGCCATGTCTTCATGCAGAGGTAGCAATTAAGGATGGATCTGAACTCATATGCTTCATTGAAAAAGCTTGTTTGTGGAGTTTAGAAACTATCATTTGGCAAGATTCACATACAAATTTGTCTGTCTGTGTGTGTTTTAATGGGGCTGTGACCGTGTATCACATTCCATTTTGTGCTGTGCCTGAGCACAGTGGGACAGTCAGCAGGGATTAAAGGCCCAGGCTGATATGTCGCCTTTTAATGCACATTGCAAGTGAATAGCGGACATTAGTGGAATTTGCCTGGAGCATGAGCTCTATTTTATAATGGCATTATGAAATCTGATAATGTGCATATAGATTTTTTTCAGTTTCTTTTATTTTTTTATTTTTTTTTTAATCTTGCAAATATTTCTCCCCCATATATAGAAATTCTGCACGATAGCTGTTAAAATCCCCGGCCACTCCTCTTTTTGTTCTAATATTTTACTTTATTTTATTTTATTCAACTAAAATGAAGAGTTGACATTTTTAATATAGGCTTCGAGCAAGAATGACCTTGTAGAACAAACATGTTAACCAACAGATTTGTCCTTAAAGGTGCTGTATGAAAGATTTTGACTCCGCCTGGAATGTTGGTCTTTGTTTTGGTTTGTGAAACCCGCCCACTGCCAGTTTACCCAATTGTATTCTGGCACCCCGGGTTGCCAGTTGGCGGAAAACACAGCGTATTTAATTTCATTCATTGTCAAGTGCGCTGGTTCCTGTTTGTTGTCAATCTGGCATCCTGTATGTTTCAAGTCTGAGGAGGAGGGGCCGGGTGAAAAAACCCCTCTCCAATATTTTGAATTTGGACTGCAATACCTAGTTCAACCACTCTGTGTCAATCCTACATACAGCACCTTTAAATTACTACAAATGACTGTGTACAATTTAATTACTATTATTATTTATTATTTAAATTTAATAAAAAAAAAAAAATTAGTTAAGCTACAGTGTTGAAAATTCCAATTCCAGACATATTATCTGTCCAACAAACAAACTAGAAGTTGTCTCTTGGCTGTTTTTTAATGGTGTTTCCAAAAGATGGTAAAAGCAGTGTCTTGTGAAGTCTATACCTCAGTTTGTAGTTGTAAAACCTTAGACGCTTTGGTTTCAATGGAAACATCCTCCCTGATCCCCCTTCCATTCCTCTTGACCTGAGAAGAGTTACTTCTCTTCTTCACCTCTAGTTTCTAGCTTGTTTTTGTAGGAAGGATTGCCTGTGTGGACCACGTTTTTGCTGACAGCTTTATGCTTTTATGCTTAGAGGCTTTTTAGCAGTTGAATTAGTTTGGTTGGCTTTAGTCTCCAAAAGTTCCACCAGATTCCCAAGGAACATCCGACGTTAGTTTTCCAAACACCTCAGCTGCAATGAATGATCCATTGTCCTGAGAATATCCTAAGGTCATCCCCCAAATTAACGGCATTAACATTGAAGCTCAGTATAAAGAATTGTGAAATCGTATTTGCTGTGGTAAATGTTTCAGAGGATTAATTAGCTAACAGAACCCTTTAAAATAAAGGATAGCGCTGAAATGGAAAGAGATTATAGCGACTGTCTGTTTCCTGAGAAAGGATTACTCTCTTTCCATACTCCTCCTTTCTGCAGTCAGACTCTTATCTAGAGATTGTGGTTTAGCTCATTTATTTGGGGCTTTCAAAAATCACACAAAGGCCTGTTTTAGGCTGACTAAGCTTTTCAAGGAGATTGTGCTTTTCCACTGCTGAGCGTAAAATAGATTTGTACTGCTGTCAAGCATCAACTGCATTTTGTGGCCATAGACAGATCCACAACAAGAACCTACGAGAGCGATTTCATGGCTGCATAAATTGTTAGCCATGGATAACAAGGCAGTGTTCACAATTAACACTTGGCAAAGGCCACATGCAATTTTTTTGTTTTTGCATCGTATATTATGTTGTCATTTGGACTATGGCATATTGGGAGAATGGTAATCTGACTGGTGTAAATAATATGGAGTAAATCTAATCAAACTAAAGAAAATAATTTTGTCTTGGGCGACTTTTATTAACTCAGAGAATAAACTTTGTTTTTCTCTCCAGAACTCAGTGGCCGCACATATATGGAAATCATCATCATCTCTTATAATATAATGTTGGGGAGTAACATGTAACGGGATTACGTAATTTAATTTCAAAGTAAATAACCAATCTATTATTTACGGAGAAAAAAATAGTTGTAATTAAATTACAGTTACTTCTGAAAATGTTAATCATTACAACGGTTAATGATTACATTGATTTTTTTTTCTGTAAAATTAATTGTATTCCAGTTTTTTAAAAGCGTGTTCCAGTGCTGTGCTTTAAAATGTAATTATTATAATCTTAATTCAAGTGATGAAGGATGTTCAAAGTCTGACAATAATCAGTGTTGAGTACGACTGTAGGTTAACCCTGCCTGCATAAAAGGTTTGAAAATGATTAACAGTTAAAAACATTCATTAGAAATTTAGAAAAGTAATCAGAAATAATCAAATGTAATTAGTTACATTTATAAAGTAATTGAAATAGTTACACCACTTGTTACATTTTAAATAAAGTAACTTGTAATCTATAACCTATTACATTTGCAAAGTAACCTTCCCAACAATATATATATACACACACACACACACACACACACACACACACACACACACACACGACTTATCCCGGGAAAGTCTGATGCCTATTATTAGACAGAATTTCCTCCAAAAACAGCTCAGGAAATGTGAGTAAAAAAGTGTGCAGATTCCGTGTGGGCCTAGTGATAACCTCCACATCCATCCTTCCTTAATGGACGTGACCTCGTGGTCACCTTGGTTACGCCGATTCTTTAGAAGGTGAATTTCGTTGAAGTGTTGTATTAAAGTAATGATTGCCTCCTGCCGAGAAAAGGTCTTTATGATCTATTAATATTCAAGCGCTTACAGGTGGTTTAGCTGTAAAGCAAATACATAAACATTCTCCTTCGTTACACTTGAATGTGGATCAAATGAACCGTGGGCACCTTTTTCCTCCTCCCACCTACTTTTTTCCCCTCCCTTCCACAGAACTCTCAATTGAATTGTGGATGTGGTTTCGTAGCTAAGAGCATTGAGTGCTTCTCCAAGCCAGCATGCCCACAGGAGCAGTGTACCATGTTTAAAGAGCATATCCTTGGTACCAACGTGCCTAGATAAACAGTGTCCCTGGCCACACGATGCTGTGAGACGTGCTCGCAAGCCCCCTCTGGAATCCGCAGCAGTCATCCCTGCCGGCCAGAGCAGTGGAAACTGGAGACGGCATTACATCTGCCCGGCTCACCGCGAAACACTGCACAGTCACCGCGCCAGGCCCCAATCTGCCACCCCGTCCTCGACTCCACACACACACACACACAAACACGAGCCGCCTCCAGGCTGGATCAAACAGCCCAGCTTTTAGAAGTTCTCACTTAGTCTGTAAAAGATTAACAAGTTATTGACTGCATGTTGACCCATGCCGGTCTCCTCCTCTCCTTAGTACTGTTATCTGATGGTTGGAGTGAGGGTGGCCTCCGGACTAAGTGAGTGTTGCTCGCTCCAGGCTTGAGTGGGCGGCTTTGATGTGAGATGTGCAACCCTGTGTGTGTGTGTGTGTGAGTGTGTTCCACAGCTTTCATAAACACCTCCACAAGTGCAGCATGACAGGAGAGGAGGCAGTCCAATGGACTCACAAAGGACCACAAACACACATGCACGCACGGTCGTGCTTTTACAACTAATGTGGGCAGCCACAAGGACAAAATGCTGTGATTGATGTGTTTATTTGTTCTTTTTTTTTTCTTTGCATAAAGTTCGTGTCTGCGGTATTAGAGCGGACCGATTCCCAGCGTCCGCCCTTTAAAGGTTTATCCACATGTTTATAATTTGAGATTTCCTCTTTTTCAAAGGTCTTAGACGAGTGTTGTTAATTTGAAAGGGATACTTTTGTTTCAGTTTACGGACTTTGCCAAGTTGGAGGCCTCTGCTTGTCGGGCTGCTGAGATCATCGAGTTGGTCGGGGAGAATGGCTAAGACACTTTTGAAATAAAGCATGGCTGTGAGGAGGTTTCGCAGATGTTTTGTGTTTAAAGACTTGTTAAGGGGAGAACAACAAAATGATGAATGCAAGTATGACGAATTACTCTACAGTTTTTGGTGTTGAATACCAGAATCAGCCAAATCTGCTTGAAAGGATAGTCTGGGTTACTTTTTGTCTGCGATGTGTTTCGCAGTTCATATAAACACAGGCTGTCCTAACTTGCAGAAGTAAGCTTTTTTTTTTAATTTACAATTTTAGAAGCTTTGAAATACAAATTGACAAACACAATTAAACTTTATTTACATGCATTTTAAAATGGGATTTACTTCAGACCTGTAGATCATTTGCATTGTTCCCAAATGGGGACTTCAGATGTTGCAGCAAAATTTGTTCAGTATTCAAAATATTTAGTGCATGAGTTTTTTTTATATACATTATGTATGTATATACATATATTTATATACAATTAGAGCGGGAATCAAGACTTTGTTGGGACACTATTCTTGCAGTGCACTCATTTTGTAGCCGAGCAATAACTTTTTAAGCTAAAGAGCTTTGTTTTACTGCGTTGACTAAAACGCTCACCCACAGAATTAGACACTGATGCTTTTTGAACACTGCATTTCCCATTATGAATTAAGATACAGCTTGGTTCATTGGTCCGTTGGGTAGCTCAAATACACAAAACCCCCATTTCCTCACATTATTTCTTGTTAAAAGTCATAAATTACTCTTTTGCCTTGACGTCGAGATGTTATAAATAGGATGTGTCAAAAATTGCTTTAACATCTCAGGTTCCTGAAATTTTATGGCTGCTTACCAGCACAGAGAAGCTCTCTTTTTAATTTAGCTTCCCACAGGCTAACCAACTGACGCCTCTTCGTGAGGCCATGTATTTCAACAAGGCCACAAAAGCCCCAGTGCTCGGTTTCCATTCTCCACTGGCTTTTGGAGAACAGAGTGTACCATCAGCAAACTTGTGTCCCAACAAGCTGGCCAAGCCTCATCTGTCAAAGCCAGGGTGAGTGCGAGAGCGGCAGGGCGGCGGGGTGAGGGAGAGGAAGCTCCCAGATAAACATACCGCAGCGCCTAAACTCCTAATCACTCTGCGCTTCCGTTTGTAGCCTCTATAATTAGAAGGCACTCTCTTCCATGTATTCCCAGTTGACGCAAATGCTTCTTGTGGCTTGGCACCTCATTTGGGGCGTGGGTTAGTTTATGGCCAGGCCGTAACTTGGTTTAGTCTTCTGATACAGCATAAATAGCTAACCGCTGTCTAATTCACTGGCCGACTCTGTTTTTCTTTTTCGTAGGCGCAATCTCAGCGTGACCCTTCCTTTGCTGGCGCAACCCATCCCCCTTGCTTCCTGTCTTACAACTCAATGAGATGGCAAAGCCACACCTAAAGCAGATGCTATTCCTAAGTGTGAAAACATATCGCGGGCAGAAATAGGACAGATGAGCTCAACAAATGCTGTTCCATTGTCATGTATGCAGGAGTTCGTCTGATCTTCCGATGATATCCTCCTTTTTAGATTTTCAGACCACCCAATAAATGCTCGCCACAAATTAAACCCCTCTGTGAACTCGGCATTAGAGATTCAGCATTGGAAAATCACTAATTATTGTCATCTTAAATTACAGCAGTGAGATCGAAGGCCAGCGGCTAAATCCATCTTAATCGTAGTGTTGGAGAAACTTTCCAAAGCGGTAGTGACCAGACTTTCATGTGTGTGGAAAATAGCCTGTAGAGCTGTCACACTGTTTTTAGGAATAAGTTGTATGTGGCATTGCGTTGCCATGAAGGTTCGCTTCAGGGTTTTTTTTTTCTGGTGTGG
Organism: Cyprinus carpio; assembly: GCF_018340385.1. Taxonomy (NCBI): domain Eukaryota; kingdom Metazoa; phylum Chordata; class Actinopteri; order Cypriniformes; family Cyprinidae; genus Cyprinus; species Cyprinus carpio. The sequence continues at coordinate 18,605,625 of NC_056611.1, forward strand.
TTTAGTAAGTGTGTTGTTTACAGTAAGAGCTTATACTTTCTGTAGTTTCACTAACTTCAAATGAAAGTGGGAAAATGAGAGGCCCTGTCATCAGAGGTTCCACTTGGGTTCTCCTGCGGTTGTGTTTAAAACAGATCCATATACTCTCTGGCCCGGACAGCTGAGGGAAGATCTTGGCATGCAGTTACTTCTAGAACACAAATTGCAGTGGAATACGATTACCCTTTACAACCATGTAAACGTGTCTCATGAAATGCTCAGTACTTGACGGCAGTCTGGGTGCTATCGTTTTTGACTTGCATCATGCTCTTCTCAGTTTTAGCCCAGAATTGGTGCACTTAAAGCAAGTAAATGTTTAAATGGGATTTATATATATATTTCGAGTGGCACTTCCTGCCACTTTCATTGATAGATGAACATGGACTATCACTAGGCCACAATTCAGAAAGACTGAATTGACTTTGATCCCATCACCAGTTCCCAAATCCACATGGTAAACCCCAAGAAAATTTAACTAGGGCTGGGAAAATCCTAAAAACTTAAAAAGCATGGAGGAACATTTCTGTAGCCTCAGGAAATAAATGCTGCATTGGTTGCTTTGAATGATCCATGTTAATCAAGCATTATATTATTTTCCACTTGTATATAAATTATATTTTTTCCATTTCCTGAGGCTGTGCTAATGTTTTATCCCAATTCCTTTCATCATGCTGCTTCGAAACTTTAGATTTTTTATATTATCATTGTAATAAATTGCAGTTAATTTCAGAAAACTGTGATTAGTTATGTCACTTTTTTTAATCACAGTCCTCAATTCGTCACTTCCTGTGTCACAAAAACTTAAGTTGTGCTAAGAAGGTGCACTATGGTGACATAAATGGCACTTTTCTTTTTCTGATCTACAGGTATGTTACTGGTGACTGCAGACACCCTTGGCCATGACTTCCACGTTTTCCAAATCTTGACTCACCCATGGGCATCTTCCCAGAGTGCGGTTCATCACCTATACACGCTTCACAGAGGAGAGACTGAGGCTAAGGTAAGAACACACATGTACACACATTTACATAAAAGCTTTACCTTAATTTCAGCTCTGTCCTTTAGCACGCACATATGGAACAAACTCATAAACTTGTATCCTCCAAATGGAAGATGTATCAACAATAAGAAGAAACTGTCTTGCATTCAAGTAATACATGGACAGTGTGGGATATTAATTCAAACTTCAAAGCTCCTTGTTCCATCCCTTACTCACACGCACATGCCTATGTACACTCAGACTATTTTCGGGGGAGTTATTGAGATGAAATATTGCCTTTCTGGACTCTTTTAATCATTAGCATAATCATTTAAAGTCTTTGTGGGCCACCCACAACTGTTTACAGTTGCCTGTGCTTGCATGGCTCTGGAAATGTGCAATTTGAACATGCTTTTCATCGTCGGTGAATCCCTGCATGTTATCTAAATACTGTCAAGAGACATAAGACTTGGTACCACTGAGCTCCAAAACGCAGTACTGCTGTTTCAGGCTTTTTTGTAGTATGTAGGGCAGTGTATGTTAGACAAAAAGTGTGGGTATGACCCATCTGATTGATCTTAAACATGACTATGAGATACATAGTGCCTTGCTACTACAGTATACATGAAAAATATGATTGTAACTGTAATCTGAAGATCTAGTTACTGTTCAACTGTCCACCAACTAAAGGTTAAGAGCATCAGGGCTTTTCCATAGTCACAGCACATGAATTTTTTTTGTACCTGGAGAACTTTTGCCCCCAGTTCAAAACACATTTACGTGGATCCACGTGAGATATTTGTGCTCTCAGCAGTTAGTCTTTGCTTATTCAAAAACTTCCTCCCCTGTGGCTCCCATGTTCAGTTTTCAACACTCTGGAATCCGAAGACCTGAAACTATTAGTGTTGCAAATGTGTTTTCAATCACCAAGGCTGCAAAAGAAGAGAACAGTTGCTAAAAATACCTCAGACGGGCCGGTGAGAGCTTAGATTGTGCTCCTGACCAGAGCTTTTACTCTTGCACCTTGGGGTCAAGCTTGGGGCTTGTAACACCTACGATATCTTAGGCTATGAGGTCCTGGACGAGAGGACATTCCCACTGGGACAATATGGTCGCACTTGTGACTTTACACCACTCTCTCTTTAATCCCTGGAAATAGGCCCTTGGCAGAACGGAATATAGGCTCTGTAATTTTCCCATTTCATCCCAGCTTTATAAATTACGAATGTAGAACAGCTAATGGCGTTATTTGAAACAGAATTGGGCTTTGGAGTTTGTCCATCCAGTCAGCCAGACGTTTGTTGCATTTTTGCCCCACTTAAGCGCAGTAAAATATAGTTTACAATTTACAACTAGAACACAATTACTTCTTTACTGCTGTGAAAACTAGAATCGTTAGTATCACCTGGCAGTTTTGATTGCTTGGAGAAGTAACAGCACATCTCTATCCAAGTCACATGAATTTTTTTTTTTATTCTTTGAATTGATTTTATCTGTATATTATTTTCATTTAATTTAATTTTGATATTTTTTCACTTTAATAGATATTCAATTTTTTTTTATTTAACAGTCTTTTTAATATTTTTAACATAATATTATTATAATTTTTTTTGTCTATTAAAATTGTATTTAATTGTAATTTTTTTTAACGTTATTTACCACTTGGTTACTAGTTAGGTTAAGGCAATGTAAAGTGGTATCAAATTATATTTGATCAAGCATATTAATCACTCTTCAATCTATTTATTTATTTATTTTTGTTTATGTATGTTAGTATTTTAAACCAATACAAGATGGTCAAATCCAGATGCTTTTTTGTATTTATGTAACGTTACTCAGGTTGAATAGTTTAAGCGGACATCTAAGGACATGATCTGATCATTAGCATCTGCCAAGCCTTGGTAATCTATCTGGGTGCTTTAAAGTTTAATTTACTTTTGTGATCTATTGGGTTATTGCACAAATCAGTTTGGGAAATAACTGCAGTGATTTAGTTTTCCTCTCTCCTAAATGCTGTTTCATCCATTTAGCCTTGCAGCTGTTCCACCACAATATCTCCTTCAGTTGGCAAATCGTAAGGTTTTATTTGCTTAAGTAGAACTAATATTTATTCCGAAAGGGCCTAGACCCTTACTTACTCAGCCAGTGTCATGTTTGGATACGCACACAAACCTGATCTCTGCTCTAGTTCATAGACTCACACTCTCGCAGTCTCCCTGACACGTTCGATGTCTAAAAGCATGCCAGACATATTTCTCCCAATTTAAATCCTTCATTACATGACAAATATTAACACTGCAGTGGAATAAAAACTGTACGTTATTTGCCTGTGAGTGCCATGTAACTGAAGCACAGTCAAATGTTATGTCTGTAAGAAAGACTCGTCGTTTTTAACTCCTGTTGCACTTATTTGTTAAGCCCATTAGTGTATGTTTTTTTCTCCTTTTTTTATGTTTTCCAAATTCTCTTTGTCCCTTTACCCTTCAAGTGCACTTTGAGCCAGGTGAAAAAGGCCAGACTGCAGGCTGGTTACTGACCCGTGGGTGAAGTTTAAGTTCTTCTCGTTCCTGCTCCTTATATTGAAGGTGTGATTGCTTTACCCAGCACCTCCAGGCATGGCAAAGAGCTGGAACCGAGCGTGTAAAACATTCTCATTTTCCCTCCTCTGTGAGCACAGGGCCGAGGTGGCCCGCAGCTCCGCTGAGATGAGAAAGGTGGTTAATCTGTCACCGGCTCATGCCAGGTTTGCTGCCTGGCCATGCGTTGGCTTTGATCTGGCAATGTAAACAGCACAAACTGCAGAAAGCAAGCACCCTCCAAGACGCATTATCTTGAGCAGAACAAATAAAAGGAGTGATAATGCCTTGTGGGCGGACGCAGGCACCCGGCCTTATCTGGGTGGCTGATTGACTGTGCATGTACTGACTCCCAGCCTGCTCCTGACTGACCTTAGTGTGTGTGAAGGTAAATAACCCACCAGGCTGCGTTGCCTGAAGCCATACACTGTTTTAGCTGTTCTGAGCAGCACATGACTGACCAAACAGCTTATTTGATTTATATCTGATTAACCAATTTATAGATCTCAGTCCTTGTCTTTAGTCACCTAAATCTTATTTTTACACCTCCAGGTGAAAATCTCTGGAGTGGCGTCATCCCTGAACAGGAAATGGTCATTGATCTTGATTCATTTGCTCATCTCTGAGTTGGCGTATTCAGCGTGAGACTGATCTGAGACAGATAGGGCAGAATGACCTAGAATCAGACAGATCTCCAGACAGCTGCATTCCAGTAGCTGATGGCTATCCATAAAAAGTGCCGTAAAAAAGCCATTAGCTGAACCTTGCTGACGGCAGAGTGCTGTATGGTAAAGCCAAGTGTCTTGGAGAAGGTCTACCATCAAATCCTAGAGCTTCATTCACATAGGGCATGTTCTTGTATTCAAAAACAGAAAAGGATTTCAAGACGCTGTCATGTAAAACTATGCTCATGATGCAAGATGCTGAAAAAACAGTGTGATTCTACAGCCATTTGATGCATGTATACACAGACCAACAATTTAAAAATAGCCTAGACTGAACATAAGAGTGGTAAACACAAGAAGCACGGGACACACTGTTGCAGTTTCATGGTTCATGTATTTTAAGATCTTTATAAATACAAAAGTCAGGTTAGATATTCAGGTTTTCATGCCATTACTCAAGATCTGGTGATCGGTTCCGAAACCTCTTCCCATGATTACCAGTACCTCTTTCTCATTCCTCTCAAACGTTTCGTAACACTTTTTTGTTTTGAGATTTTATCTGTTTATCTTTGCCAGAAACTTTCTTATGACTAGCACCAGAGAAAATTCAAACAGAAGTCAGGTTGCATTCCTTAAAGTTGGCATGACATTAAAACTAAAGGCATGTTATTGATATTATTGTGAATGATTAATCCATGCATATTTAATTTTTTAATATGTACGCTGCCGTTGAAAAGTTTGGGATCAGTAAGTTTTTTAAATGGAGTCTCTGTGAAGCAAAGCTGAGTTTTCATCAGCAATAACTCCAGTCTTCAGTGTCACATGATCCTTCAGAAATCATTCTAATATGCTGATTTATTATCAGTGCTGAAACTGTTGTGCTGCTTAATATTTCTTTGGAACCTGTGAAACTTTTTTTGATTCTTTGATGAATAAATAATTAAAAAGAATAATGTTTATTCAAAATAGAAATCTTTTCTAACAATAGAAGTCTTTACTATCACTTTATCCATTTAACAAATCCTTGCTGAATAAAAGTATTAATTTCTTTAAAAAAAAATTACTGACCCCAAATTTTTGAATAGTAAAGTATATTGTAACAATTTTCTATTTTGAATAAACACTGATTTTTTTAAAACCTTTTTATTCATCAAAGAAAAAAAGTATCACCGGTCCCAAAAAAATATTAAGCAGCACAACTGTTTCTATCATTGATAACATCAGCATATTAGAATGATTTCTGAAGGATCATGTGACACTGAAGACTGGAGTAGTGATGCTGAATATTCAGCTTTGTTTCACAGCAATAAATTATATTTTATAGTTAATCTGCTTTCATCCAATCAACAATCGTTGCAAACAAAGCAACTTCACAGAAAATGAAAGTTTCTGCCTTACATTTAGGAGTAGTTTATCAGTAGTGACTATGTCAAGGTAATGTCCATTTGGCAGAAATGCACAGTAAAAATCCTGCAATTAGTTAATGACATGTATTCAAACAAACAATGACCACTATTAACAGCAAGGATTATAAGTTGTGATCAAACTTATAGAAAAAATTGGTAGTTTTGAATGTTGGTTCAGAGTTATCATCATCTGAAGTCCTTGGAGGGGTTGGCATCATCTCTTCCCAGGTGTTCAGTCATCCCATGGCAGAAACAGAAAAGCAAATAGAGAAAAAAATTAGCCTAGCTGCTGTTCCAATCAAGCAAAAAATAATAATGTCCTCTGCTACCTCTGTTATATTCTGACTTTAAGCCAGATTTGGAAGGAAAGGCATTACTGTATTGTTCATACTGTTTACTCAAGACCCCACACTCCTGTAATGGTGATTTCATACATTTTAATGGTGATTGTTCATCTTCAAATCCGAACCAAATCAAATCTGAAAGCTTTGTCTTCTCTTACCCTTGCTCTAGGTGCAGGACATCTGCTTCAGCCATGACTGCCGCTGGGTGGTGATCAGTACTCTGCGTGGTACCTCTCATGTCTTTCCCATCAATCCGTACGGTGGAGCACCATGTGCACGCACGCACATGTCTCCACGTGTGGTCAATCGCATGAGCCGTTTCCAGAAGAGTGCCGGACTGGAGGAGATCGAGCAAGAGCTGAGCAGCAAACAGGGCGGCCGGTGTAGCCCCATTCCTGGCCTCTCTAGTAGCCCATCTGGATCACCACTACATGGTTAGCAAACACTTGTTTTTTGGGAAACATTATGCACCTCTTACACTTCTGCAATCATTCATAAGTTAGTACAACTAGTCGTTCTGTTGAAAACCTACTGAGATGAAAAATTATCAGTATTTTATATATTTTTAGTAACATACTGAATTAAATAGAAATTCTAATAGGCTAAATTTGACATGTATTTACGTTTCTTGAATTCATTTTCACTAAGCTAATAGCCATCTTATTAGAATTTGAAATGGAGCAAGTAGATCCTGGCCATTCAGGGGTTAATTAAGTCAACCTACCGGACCTTGTGATTGAGCCTGGTGACACTATACTGATGCTTCAAAAAATAGTTTACTAAATTAAATAAAGTAAATGTAAATCAGTAAATGCAAACAATATTTATTTATTTATACAATTAAGAAGCCTCAGAATAATGTTTCAAAATAATCTGTTTGGCTACTACATTGTGTCTTGTTGATTTTCAACATCACCACATTTTTTAAGTTAAAATTTAATGTTATGAACTATATAAATGTAATTTACTATTATTTATTTAATATTTTTAGAAGCTGCTTTTATCCAAATCTGAATACAGATCTAAGCATTAAAATAATCTGTTTGACTGCTGCATTGCATTTCGCTTATTTAACAGTGTATAATGCTACAAGTGCCACATTTTTAAAGTAAAAATGTAAACTTTTAAACCTATAGTGGTGGCCAAAATTATTAGAACACTAGTATTTTCACCAGCTGAAAAATGTTTGAAAAATGATCTCTGTGTGGAGCACTGGCTGTTGTCAGACTCCTTGTGCAAACAAAAATCTCACTGGATTATTACAATCAATGGCAAAATGAATGTTTGGACATGTAAACTGATATTTCCTACTGGCACACTACAGCAAAAGAGAGAAATAACTGACTTAAATGCATTTTTTTTAGCTAGTGTTCCAATAATTTTGGCCACCACTGTATATATAAAAAAATATTTTTTTTTTTGATATAGACATAATTTATTGTATTCTCCTTCTTCTTACTCCTCTTCCTCTTCTTCTTTTTTAAAATAATCATATAATTAATTTGAGTGACTTTTGACTGTCTTAAAGACAATATTAATGAATTTTTTTTTTTTTTTTTTTTTCACTTTGAGTTGAGCAAAGCTGTGACATCACAGTGCAGGAATGTTTGGCGTCCCGTGTAGGGATGGTTACTAGCAGCCATGAAAGTGGGCCTCAGAAGCCCTGTCGTAAATCAGACTCACTTTTCAAAGCCAGGCATTAGAAGCACCTGTCAACAATTAGTCCTGTCAGCTTCAGCCCGATGAGACACTTTGACAACAGGGTTCTGAGGTGACATTTTTTTGTGCTGGGAACAGGATGGGGGAATCTAAGAAACAGAAGTCTGAGGCAGTTCGTATGCCTTAGAGGCAAACCTTGGACTGTCCGGATTTTATAACCTCAAGGATCATTCCATAATTCCTTAAGCCAGAAGATGGGAGGATAGCAGGATGTGGCTTTTGAATTAAGATGAAACAGTGTGGGGGAGAAAGGGAGACAAAGTGGTCTGCACTTTTCCGTGCTCCCTGAGGGCCTCTCCTATGGGCTCATACTTGGAGCTGGAATGCTTGAGCCACTCGCATATCCTGCCAGAGATGTTTGCTTTATTTTCAAACCAGTCATTCAGTTTTTCTTTCTTGTTCGCTTAATATATTTTTAAACATTATATTTCAGTGCACTACAATCACACTTTTAACATTCACCTTTCCTAAACATGTTCTTTTGCTAATGACACATTTGTTTAATAAACTGAATTGCAGTAAAATTATTACTTAATTATTTGAATCAATTGAAATTTCATACATTTACAATTAGCTGTATTTATTTGATCAAAAATACAGTGAAACAGTAATACTGTTTCTGTTTTAACATATTTTGAAATTAAATTTATTCCTTTGATGGTAAAGCTGAATTTTCATCAATCACATGAACCTTCAGAAATCATTCTAATATGCTGATTTGGTGCTCAAGAAACTTTTTTTATTATTATCGATGTTGAAAACAGTTGTGCTGATTAATATTTTTGTGTAAAGCATGATGCAGTATATTTATTGCTTCAAAAGAACAGCATTTATTTGGAATGGTAATCTTTTTTTTATGTAAGTGTTTACAGTCAGTTTTGATTAATCCTTGCTGAATAAAATTATTTTAAAAAATAAAATAAATAAATAAAGTTAAATTTAAAAAAAAGGTATATAAAAAGATCTTACCAGCCCAAACTGTTGCACTTGTTGATTTGCTAAAGAATATAAAGACAGTATTATTTCAACAAATAAATAGCATTTTCTGCGTTTTCCTTCTCTAGGAAACTACATTTTACGTCAGCGTAAAATCAGCAAAATTGTTTTTGTGGTTGTCACACTTTTAAATCCTTTTCCGCTATGATTAGTTATCAGACACAAAAAGAGAAAAGGCTATCAGCGTCACTTTCCGTTTGCTTTTCCGTCGGTTTTGTTCATTTTTGGGTCCATGAGCGTGAACGGAGGCGGCAGAAATAAATGATTGATAAGAAAAGCTGCAGAGCAGTAGCCACAACAGTAGACTGGCAATTGTCTCCTGTGACAACTCATTGATTTAGGGAAGGAACTAGAGAAGTACACATCCTTCAGAGCTGGCACTCTGTAAAAATAGAAACCACAATCGGGCTTTCTTCTCTCCTAGTTTAATTGTGGATTTGTTTCTATTTATTTTAGGAGCCACATCCCCTCGCCTTAGGTTCATGGCATTGTTAGATAATTCAACAAGTCCTTCTTTGTTCAGTGCTAACAGACAGTTAATTCATTCGTTTAGGTGCTGATTTCTGCTAAGTTGTTTCATCAGTCTGCCGCTTCTACCTATAACTGAACAAAAGCAAAGGAAAATGCTTTTTGAAGCATAACTGTTGTTGTATGGTTTCCATTCACAGGAGTATTTAGGGTACATGTGGCTTTGGTAGCCATGCTGTGCAGCGGTCAAGCTCTGTGTCGGCCGTGCGCGAGGATGTGAAGAGTGCGATGGAAAGAGCCGTCTGGACTGAGGCGGTCACATTAGCTTTGAGCTTACAGGAAATTCAGTGTCGGTTTGACAAAACTTGGTGGTCCTCTTCTTTACGTATGTTCATTGACTATTTTGAAAGGAAAAACAAGGTGCGACAGGAAGCTGTTAATTCGCTGTTATTAAATTAGGGATAACGGGATACTTCCTTTGAGCCATTTAATATCAGCATACAGCTTGTTTGGGTTTCAGGCTTGTTTTATCAGTAACTACGCCTGTTTACAGCATTCATCATCTGAGACATGGATGCTTTTGCAGAACTGATGACACAATGTTGTTTGGAGCAAACTGTTTTAAAAAGCTCAACGCTGTGGTGTTATTAATTTGACACAGATCAAATCTAAATGCCATTCATTCGACTCTTTATTAAATACGCCTTTTACACGTGATTTTGTTTTGTTGAAATGCTGCTCTTTTGAGCTTTATATTGCTTGAGGAATCATGGGGGAAAAATATATCAACTGTTTCCACAAAAATATTAAGCAAATTAGGGACATTAGAATGATTTCTGAAAGATCATGTGACACTGAAAACTTAAGTAATGATGTTAAAAATTCAGCTATTCCATGACAAGAATAAATTACATTTGAAAATATATTAAATTAGAAAACTGTTACTTGAAGTTGCAATAATATTTCCACAATTGTACTGTAGTGAATAAATACAGTATACATCTTTCAAATAAATGCACCCTTGGTGAACATAAGAGAAAATATACAGACATTAATAATTGTGTAATTTGCTCTGAAAAGAATTTATTAAATTATTGAACTTTTTCATTCAGATATTATAATCTAATTTGCAGTGAAAGATAGTTTGTCGTTAGTGCTCTCAGACTTTTGGAGCCCACCGTTTTTGTGTATAACATAAAATCCAGATATCTGCATTTGAAATATGGGACTTAATATTCTGTCATCTTGTTGTTGGGTTGTAGTGCCTTTAGAGCAGATTATAAGTTTTGCTTTCGTGTCGAGTGTGGCGGTAAAGCTTGTGTCACTGAGTCCTGTGCTGAATCATTTACAACCATCAGATCTCTTCTGTTTACTCTCTCTCTCTCTCTCTCTCTCTCTCTCTCTCTCTCTCTCTCTCTCTCTCTCTGTGTGTGTGTGTCTCTGTGTGTCTGTCGGACATGCAGCCAGATGAGCTGATCTGATCTGTACGGGCAGGGCCAGCAAACACTCTCTGTAATCACAAACTGCCTCCTCCCTTGTTTGTGGCACACACACACTCTTAAATTCCATCACAGCTTCACAGCGGCTCTCCGGCTCTCGTAGATAAAGCTCAGCTCCTCCGCTCACAAAACAACAGACATGCAATCAGCCCAGGCATCAAAGTGCCGCTCTTGTTTTAACATACCACAACTCTGCATCATGTACTGTCTCATTCAGACTCCCTATCCTGAAGATTTATTACTCCGGTTACAAAGTCTTGTCCTATTGCTGGGCACAGTACCGGTCCAGGCCTCTGTGTGGCGCTGTGTTCTCAGCTTTTTGTTTACAGGCCAGTTTCAAATGAAGGACCTTATTTCACTCCACTGGCAGAGAGAGGAAAAATATTTAGGCCTGAATCATGCCACTACGTTTTGTCTTGATATGAATCTAATCCAGCAAAAGGGCCAGTGTTACTCTGTAATTTGTAATTGTAATTTTATGAATGGCCTCCTCTTAAAAGCAAACAGCTATGCTTCCTCTATGACTTATGCCTTAAAGAGAAATTATTTGTTATGGCTATTTATTGGTCGTCTTTGACTAGATTTTGAACTTTTTTTTTTGTGAATTATTTAATTTCACGTTTGTGAATATCATTATTTTATTATTATTATTTTTTTAAAACATCATTGAAAATATTTGTAATATATATTTTTTAACCGAAGTTTCTTGTGCTCATCAAGGCTGTATTTATTTGATCAAAAATACAGGAAAAAAGAAAACGTTATTTTGTGAAATATTATTGCAATTTAAAATAACAGTTTCTATTTTAATATACTTTAAAATATAATTTATTCCTGTGATGCAAAGCTGAATTTTCAGCATCATTACTCCGGTCTTCAGTGTCACATGATTCTTCAGAAATCATTTTAATATGATGATTTATTATCAGTGTTGGAAACAGTTGTGCTGCTTCATTTGGAACCTGTGATACTTTTTTCATGATTATTTTATGAATATAGAAATAAAAACAGCATTTATTCAAAATGGAAATCTTGTGTTACAATATACACTTTCGTTCAAAAGTTAGTAATTTTTTTTCTTTATTTCTTTTATTCAGCAAGGATGTGTTAAATAGATAAAAAGTGATAGTAAAGACTCATATTGTTATGAATGTTATGAATAGAACAGAAATAAATTATATTTTAAAGTACATTAAAACAGAAACCAATATTAGAAATTGAAATAATATCTTGCAGTTTTATAGTTTTTTTTTTCTGTATTTTTTATTTAAACAACTATTTTTTTCTGTATTTTTGATCAAATAATTAAAGACTTGATGAGATCTTACTGATAACATATTTTTGAATGGCAATGTATATTTGTGTGTGTGTGTGTGTGTATATATATAATATATATATATATATATATCTATATATATATATATATATATATATATATAATATATATATATATATATATATATATATTTACAATTTATATTTACAATTATATATTTGTTTTGTTCCCAGAAGATATAGCAGTTTCAAACAGTTGCACTTTATGTAGTCATACATATTTGTTGTTTGATCATATTCCATTTTACTGGACATTTTTATATTTTTAATGCTTAATGTTGATCTTAAATATGATTTAGAAAATCTTTTCCTTTTCTGTTTTTCCAGTTTTTTTCTTGCAGCATTGTCTTTCCCCTGGCATGGTGAATGGAAACATCTCATTGAGACTGTGTTGTTGTTTGGCCTGGGTGGCCTGGTATGTTTTTTTGTTTGTCTCGCTATCATGTGAAAACTTTTTGAGTAGGCTGGTGTGTCTTTATCAGGCAGAGTGAGCCATGATGATGTGCTGTCCTTTCCCACTGTGAGGAAATGTGATTTTGACACTTCTCATGACCTGAGACCCAGCACTGTCCCACAGTGAAATTTTCTCTGTACCCTGATGGAATGCAGCATTCCTCCTCTTGCTGTCTGCAAGTCTGATATGATTCTTTGAAATATTAATAATTCTCTATATTGTGTTTATATATTTTATCTCATCAAGATGTGCTTTATAAGCTTTGGTGGTTGAGTACTTTTACATGGAGTAAATTTTTTTTTTTCTTTGTCAAGCTTTTTTTATGTGTAACTTACACCAAAACCACAAACTGCACTGAGGAAATGAAAACACTGATATGTTTCTGTTTGCACAGTATAATTTTATGGTAAGCAAATAAATGGATTATATTACCTATTTTGTGGCTGAAACAGCTGTTGGATATACATGTTTTTGCCATATTGTCAAATCATGACTAGTAACTAATGATGGAATGTCTGGTTTTTAATTTCTTATTGTAGATGCTTTGATGTTATTGGGTTCTACCAGTCAAAACCACCTTTGGTTTGTTATTTTGGTTGTAATTATGAACTTTGGCAGTTCTGCAGGGTTGATGTTGTGGTTGAATACTAGATATTTTAATTACATTAATGAGTTTGAAAATAGTGCTTCGTCTAGGCAGGGTAAGATGACCATTTAGTGTGCCTTTGGAAATGTAATGGAGCTTTAAATTCTAAGAAATTTAGATTATTCACATTTCTAGGCAAGAACAATTTGTAACAATATTTATTAACGGAAACATAATTTGTCAGTGCTGTTTAACACGTCGTCCATGGCACAGGCACGAGAAACAGGAAATTCTCCCACATTTCCTTTTCATTCAGCTGCTGCAGCACTGGATTTGCGCTGCTCTTAAAAAAATTTAATTGGGCCTTGTATAATTTGATTTATATTACATTTTATCTAATATATATATGTGATATATTAATGTTTTTTTTATGTATATATATATATATATACATATTTAATAATATAATATACATTTTATTAATATTTGTTTATTTTTCGCATGTTTATGTATTATAAATCAGTTTGTTTAGTCGTGTAGTCAAGCTTATTTTTGGGTTATTCTTATGAGTGATATCGCTGATTCTTATCTGAGCAGCATTTAATGTAATAATTTAGAAATCAGCCATTGTAAACCCATATTCCTCAACCACTAATTTGAATATTGGGGGTGTCGTGTGCCCCTCAGTGTCTATAGCTGTTACCACACTATCAGGCAGCGAGTTGATTGACATCCTGGTGCTTTGAATTGAGCTTATTCACTAAAACATTTCCTTTTTTTCCTCTGACAGACCAGCATAGGGTTTCATTTAGACATGTCTGAAATGACACTGCAGCGTTCATGACTGGGAGGAGAGAATACGGTTCCCACTTACCCAGAAGTAAATTGACATGATCAGATTACGTGCTCTTGATCAGAGCCACATGCCGAGGTGCATTGATTGAGTCTGCGGATGCCTTCCTGTTCATCTTCTCATGCACCGTTTGCAAAGTCTGCTCGTCTGAGGTGAAACATCCTCTCACACACACATCGCCTTGCAAACAAACTCGCTCACATATGGTTTCAGTAAGGCTGTTATCTGAGCCACAGAAGAGTGTAGATTCTCTCTGTCACCAAGGTGCTCCTCTGATGAGCTGTAAACGCTGACATGTTGTAAACTATTGGATCTGATTTCAGACAGCCTCGTAGCAAGACGTTTGGATGTAGTTTGGTTAATAAATTATATGCTTGAATGCTTTCGCGTTTTCGTATATTGCTATTATACAGCAGTGAATAATTTTGGTTATGATGTAATGGCTTGTAATCATACGGCGACTTCTGAAGTGAAATCAGCACACGAGGGGAAATTTATAATGCAGTTTGAAGTCTTACGGTGAAAATACTCGTACGGCAACGATGTCTGGTAATAGCAGGAAGTTTCATATAATGTTTCTGCTCATTAAAGCGGATGCCGCACAACCCAAAAACTTTGCAAGAAAAAAAGCTCTGCTGTCACTTTAAAAGCACTCTTATTCACTGGCGGTTGGGGAAAAGACTGGCAGTTGGCCATTTTCACATAGGCTGGCTTGACCTCACTGCAAGCCTGAAAATAGCAGCGAGCAGATACTGTAAAAGCAGAGGCAACCAGAAATGACTTTTCCACCAATGTCTGATTTCTTCTGAAAACAGTAAATCTTGTGAAGTTTATTTTCTTTGCAGCATCTGTGTTTTATAATGGTTCTTTTAATTTGTTTTCACTTTGTCCACCGGGATTGCTTTTATCCGGCGCTTTCTGGCCTCTCCTTTTACTTACCCCCCCCCCCCCCCCACCCCCCCCCCCCTTCCCCCCCCCCCCCGTCCTTCCCACTTGGAGTACTCCTCCTTTGAAAGTGTGTATTTTAATAATGATAGCTCTGGGAATTGGCACAGGCAGACTTGACATGACAGCGCCTTCCCCCGAGTGCGGAGGTACCGCCATTGTTCCTTTTCCTCTCCACTCATCCCTCTTTTTTTACCTCCTCCCCTCCCATCCTAATCCCTACCTCCTGTGAACTACGCTCTTACAGGAGCATGTCTGGGAAACCTGGACGAGTGCGAAAGACATGAATGGGTGAAACAGAATATATCAAAATATTCCCAAACCGGGAAAGCGCAACTTTTTTCTAGGAATTCAAGTCTTCCGCAGATACTCCTAAAGCCTGGCGATTTCTCAGCGGTTGACACTTTGGAAAGTCCTGCGATATTCTGTCCCTGGGAACGTTATTCGCATTGGCGGCCGTCGAGGTTGCATTTTTTTTAATTCACTTCAGTGGCGATGCGATTAAAATGGGACGATGTTTGCGTACGAATGTTGTTGTTTTTAGGTTTATGTGTGCAAATGAAGCAAATAACGAATGGAAAGCATCAGCTTAGATGGATCGCTTGTGTTCATTGCTTTATCTGATGCAAATAGAACAGCTTGGGGGAGAAAAACAAGATATCAGTGACAGGGCGACTAGGTCTGTGCCATTAGAAGAAAATGCAAATGGAGCGGAGTGAGCTCGAACAGAAGGGTCAGGTGACAGAGGGTGACCCGGCCGGCCCCTTGGAGTTAGGCCTGCGACGGCTGTGGATTTGCATTGATGGATCTTCTTTCCATTGGCTTGTCATGTATCACTGCGCAGGCCATCACACATGAGTCATTAATCAAATGACGGCTCCATAAGCAGTATCGTTTTGACTGGCCAGGCGCCTTGCCGCTCTCGGACGTGCCATTCTTGAGGGTTTCGGCCAAGCCTGCCACACTCGGGTTGACGTCATGCGGCGGCTGAGTTTCACATCATCCCGTGCGAGGCGTCTGCTTTTGGAGGGCTTAAGCTTTGCCGCTGTGACGCCGGCTGTTTGCGTGCGTGTCCGCGGGCGAGTCGGAGTTTGATTTAGTGGGGGTTAAAAAGTGCACCGAGACTGAGTGTGTCCTTCTTGGGAAGATGCTAAATTCATTAAGATTTTTCTTCCTCTGCTCCTCGTCTTTGTCCATCAGAAGCACCATTATGGGTTTTCAGGCTGCTTCCTGTTCAAATTCCTTTTCTTTTCTGCTGCTCTTGCGCACAAAAGGTGGCTGCGCTTGGGGTGTAGTGGTTTTGAAATGTGAAGGGCCCTTGAGATCCGGTCCCTGTGTGGAATGGCGCAGGGGTTTGTGTAATGTCTCCAGCCAAAGCAGGCCTTTATCGAGGGCCATGAGGCCTAAATGGCCTCTCTTTGGTTAAGCACAAAGACAGCGTTTCTGGGTATTAGAGAGACACAGAGAGGCTGGCTAATGATCTAAAACCCCTCCAACACTGTGGCACGGCCGCTCTCAGCGCTTTTGCCCTCAGATAATCATTGTTTTGTGTCTCGGGTATTTCTCTATCCTCCTGAATACCCTCTTCCTGGCGATATTACAATGGAAGCAAGGAAAATGTTCGCTGAGATTATTGGGCTGGTCTGAAATATTGTATGTTGAAAGGGAAAAAAAATAATGGAGTTAAAAACACAAAAAGCAGCACTTCAACTTTGTGTGGAATATTTGTGTAGCGTACATCTGCACTATTGTTTTTGCTGTTTTAAGAAGTGCATGAAAGCGTATATCAAATTGATTCCTGTATTAGTTGGAATGAAAGGCAATGCATGAAAACAAATGAAAACTGATTAAAAGTGGATAATTAAGGGGAGAGCAGTAGAAACATTGTATCTGTTGTATTATGAATTAATTATGTGTGTTTTAGCATGACTGGAAGGCTGACCGTCCAGCATTATTTTTATAAAGACTTTTTATACCACATATCAGTAAAGACTTAACAGGCTGTTGATTTCATAAAAATGTATAGATGCCCTATTCGACCGCTCTAGATATGTTGACGTGTCCGCCATTTTGGAACAGTCAACTTGACGTCATTCACCATAATTATCAATGAGTATTCAAAGATATACGAGTGTATAACTTGCTGTTGTAGATGCACAGTCAACGTGCTCAAAGGTTCGCAGACTGTTCCAAAAATGATGCAGATGGTTTGCGTATCGCAGCCCATAGAAACAGTCACTAATGAGGCAACTACATAAACATATCTATGGTTGATGTAATGTTTTTGAAAGATGTTGCTTATGCTCACCAAGGCCGCATTTATTTGATCAAAAATACAGTGAGATTGTGAAAAATTATTGTAGTTTAAAATAACTGTTTTAACATATTTTAAAATGTCATTTATTCTTGTGATGACAAAGCCGAATTTTCAGCAGCCATTACTTCAGTCATCAGTGTCACATGATCCTTCAGAAATCATTTGAATATGTGATTTGGTGCTTAAGACTTAAGGAATCTTTGACGAATTGAAAGTTTAAAACAACAAATTGAAATCTTACGTAAAATGTATAAAAGTGTTTACTCTTATTTGATCATTTTTAATACATCCTTGCAAAAAAATTTAAAAAAGTATTAGCTTAAAAAATATGTGATCTATCAAATTTTTAATGTTAATACGAATTTCTCCCTTTTCTTTCATAGTCAAACTCACCAGTCAAGAATCCTTTAACAACTTTACCAACAACAACATGGGTAACCCACGGCTGTCTCCATTAGCAAGTTTGACGGTCGTGCTTCCACTGGCTCAGATCAAGCAACCGATGACCTTGGGCACCATCACCAAGCGCACTGGGTGGGTTTCTACACACTATTAAAACACTTGTTTCATTGGTATGAGCCTTTTAATGTTATATCACAATACAAATCATGATTTATTAATAATTTTAGATTCGAACTGAAGTGCAAAACAAATCGTCAACTCTTTAAAAATCATAACTGTTAAACTGAAACTGAACTTTAACTATGAAAATGAAATGCTAATACTTGAGGCTATATTCCAACTGGATAAGCAGTCTGCTACTTATTTGACCTACTGGCAGTTTTCTGGTCATAATCAACTTTTTTAAATTTGACAATTGGTGTGGTGTCACTTCAAGCCAAGAAGAGGTCTCAGTAGAAATTGCATTGTCATTTTAAGGCATAAGGTACTTAATACAGGTAATATCTTAAAACATATTAGTTCATGCCATCTGATAGACTGGTTATAAATGGCAATTTAGAAAGTTATATTTCCAGGCTGCATTGTCAATTGTTAAGCAGTTTAGCGAAATGTTATTGTTATGAGTCTCTGGGCATGTCATGACCATGAATGCTCCAGCCGTCACTGGCGATAGCATTTCTCATCTGTGAGAACGGTGTCGTGGATTTGAAACATGACATGAGTTTGCATGAACTCTTGACTCGAGCTGAAGCACTTAAGTGTCCTCAAACCGTCATTTGCCAGATGATTGCCTGAATTTACACAAACATGCAAACCTGCTTTCTCCCGCATATGGATCTTTGCTGTACTCGGTCGTTAGTTCCCAAGCCAGATGTATTACAATCACTGGACACAGCATGTGGTTGCCCTCCATGTAACATGAACACGCCGGTAAAGACTGGTTGCCATATCAATGACTGCAGTGCGCATTTACATACTGACTAAACATAATTATGACTTATTGCAATTGTTTATTTTTATTTAAATGCAATGTTTGAATGGGAAATTCACTAACGAAACTTTAAATAGGGAGATTTATACAAGGCCCTGCAGCTCATTGTCATGCAGAACACTTTGCGCTGTGGTTGTTTTAAGGGCTCTCGCTCATCTAGTTTTGATTTGATGAGTCGTCAAGGGTGCATCAGTTTGAAGTTTGAATAATTCAGCCTTGCATTTGGTTTAGTTTCTAGCTTTGGAGACCTCATATGCTCTCAGTGCCCATTAAAACTGCCTTTTTCAACAGACATGCTGAGTCCAAGGCTGTACGTTGTGACAGAGTAGATGTCACTGTCCTCGAGTCCAGTCCCATTTCATCCCTTATCTTTCTCTCCATAGCTGAGGCTAGCATATGTGGCGGCAGACAAGAGACGTCCTATGTTGTGATGAACCGTGTGCCACCACATGTGAGATTGTCTTCTTTACAGACAGAGTCTATGTAAAAATGCAACTGGACGTTTGGCGTCGTGGCTGAATCAAACGAGCTGGTGTGGGAGGAAAGCAGGTTGAAACTCTTTTTGCCCATACTGTCCAAGTGAGTCATATTGGGCATTAACACAGTGTTGATTTGAGTGCCTTTTAGTGGAAGTGGTGAAGGGTTAGTTCACCTCAAAATGAAAATTAGCCCATGTTACTAACCCTCAAAGCATTCTAGGTGTATATTCAGTTTGATTCAATTCAAGTATATTTGTATAGCGCTTTTTACGATACAAATCATTGCAAAGCAACTTTACAGAAAATTACGTTTCTACAATATTTAGTAGAAAGTAGCTAAAGTAACTTTCTTCTTTCAGATGAATCCAATTGGAGTTATGTTCAAAATTATCCTTGCTCTTCCAAGCTTTAGATTAGGTGATGAGATTAGGCGGTTGATTTTTTGCATTCATAATAAAATGTGCTTCACATGGCTCCTGTAGCGAATCAGTGCATTTTTGTATGAAGAATATCCATATTTAAAATATTATAAATACTTTTTTTCTCACTTCTGCTGACTGTTATACATTCAAGCCATTCCGGATGATGTAGGATGTATGCGTCGCACACGCCAGTGAGAAGTGACGAATGTGGAAGCACAGCGGAAAAACAAACTCTGGTCGCGATTTAGAAGATTTTATTTTCGTGCTTTAATTTGATTCCTACTTTTTAATAATGATTCATTTTGGTATATTTCAGTTATGATGCTCATTTTGCTCACATATGTAAAAAAAATAAAAAAAATGAAAATCAGTCTTTGTTAATGCTTTATACAGGGCTTTAGACTGATTCTGGCGGATGACTTATCTTTTTGAACTATTAAAAATAATTGACTGATATTCAGGAATCAGGCTACATGGTTTTCAAATATTTTAGTATTAAATGTATACTGGTTTGTATATTTATTGTATATTTAGTATTAAATGTATACTATTTTTTTATACTTTTTATTTTTTAATGAACTTGTATTGATACAATCGTTTTAGTAATTTTATGCACACTTGTCATTGTTTTAATTTTTTTATTTGAACCTGTATTACATTTTAAAAAATAGATTTAATTTGTCGGTGTCCATATCCTTGTGGTTAGTGTGTCGTCACATAGCACAACTGTGCTCACGGCAGCCCGAGTTCGAATCCCTCCTCCAGGTCCTTTGCCGATCCTGCTCCCCTCTCTCCTCCCAGTGCTTTCCCGTCAGCTCTCCACTGTCCTCTCACAATAAAGGCATAAAAAGGCCATAAATATAACAAAAAAAATATTTAATTTAATTCAATTTTAATTTTCAGTAATTTTAGTACTTCAGCTTATTTTATTTCAATTATTTGGCAAGGCAACAGTTCCAATTGTATTTTTTATGTAATATGTTTATTGATGCATTTTGTATTTCAGCTTTATTTCAGTTCACAGAAATTATTTGGATAATATTTATTTAATTTTATTATTTTATTATAAGTTTTCTTATAAAGCATACATTTGATCAGCAAACATCCTCCAAAAAGAACATTAATAGTATGGTACAGACAAATATACAAAAATAAAAGGAAACAGAAAAGTGTTAATGGTCAGCGAGATAAATATCTTTGATACAAGCGATATTAAAAGGTCAGTAACCGAATCTATTTTACTAGTTTTTTTTTTTTTTATAATAATTACAATGCTGTTTTTGATTTGCTTAAAAAAACTGAGTGCTTTGTTCAGAATGCAAAAATATAATTTTATGTACGTCTGTGTTCTACTAGGTACTTGAGTGGAGTATTTCGTGTTTACCTTGATGATTTTTTTTTAATGCCTGCATTGCTAATCAAGTTTGATTTTTTTTTTTCTTTTTTTTTCCTTCTGTCTGTAAAATGAAGAGGCTAGAACACAATAGATACAAATGCTCCAACCATTATTCCCCAGTTTCAGATTTTTAGATCTTTTATTGCAGCGTAGTCAGTATTAATGCTCATCTAATATTTTACTCTCTGAAAACTCTTGCCTTGAGAAGCGTCTGGTCCTCTCGCGTGAGACAGCACTGTGAGTCTTGCGATGTCTTACTGTACTGTGCCGTTCCAGGAGCTGTGTCACAGTGTGACCTTCTTTTGCTGTGAACCACTTCAGCTGTTCTCCTGATTTCAGCTGTCAAATCAGCCAGCGCAGTGACTTCTGATAGCAGCCCTGTTGAATTCATCTCCCCTTTTCCGTGTGTCTGCTAAGTGATGAGTAACCTTTCTGCTGAGTAACCTCCTTTTGTTCTTTAATTCCTCCTCCAGAGTGCCTTAATCAGCCAGCTTAGTGCCATTTTTAGACTGTTTACTTGAATATTGATATAGTTAGACTGTAGTGATGGTGCTAAAAGGATGTGAATCCCACCAATGCTAGTCATGTTTTGGACTGAATGATCTCTGTTTTGGTGCCTTATTCCTGTCTTGAAATACTGACTATAACAGGAAATAGCATTATAGTATTCCTTTGAAGAAGCAAATTTTATGGAAAACATAATAGATAATCTTTCTTGCAGTGGTGTGTGGTGGACTTGAGAACAATGAGGTGCCAGAGCCCCTCAAGGTTTTTTTAGTCCCATGCAAATTCCTTTTTCAGTTCCATTTGATGTTTACACAGTTTTACCATTTATCTTATGCTCAACAAGCACCAATATTATAATATTTTTGATGGTTTATATTAACGTAGTATTTATTCAAGTCAAATCTCATAAAAGTCTTATTGACTTTTGCCTTTTTAAATATCTTTTACATGTTTTACATGCTCATTTTGAGGCTTAAGGAGGCAAAAGAGATGCTGGTGTCACTTTTCGTTGGAAAGTGTCGGAGTGCACAGACTACACACACAATAACAAACACTGTCATATTATCTTGCATTCGGATACCTCTTATACCAAATCGTTTTGATGACAGGTATTTTAGAATTAATAAAGTTTTTGACTGAATTATACATTGATTTGTTCTTTTTTACTTCTAAAAACTGTAGAGTTAACAGCATTTTACTGTATAACTAAATTAAATTAAATGTTTAGTTAGATCTCTTACAGTTTTTTTCCTGTATATAGTACTGGAACTTACTCTTAACCTATTAACAGTTTTTTTTGTTGTTGAATAGATTTGGGTTCAATCACACACCCCACCACTGATGCTTCTCTTTTCTTATTCAACAGGGTGTGAATGTGTGTGTTGCTGGATGGCTAGGTCTGACCTCACAGATGTGGTAGGCTTAGTGTAATACGTGAATTGAGCTGCTTTTGGGCCATTGTCTCATAGTGCCGTAATGACTGTATGAATAGATTAAAGAGCTCCGGTGTTACCCAGCCATGTGACATGTCACATTGTAAGCATTTGCTGAAATCACCTCATTTTAATGCCTTTGGATGTGCAGCATTAGGCTCACGGAAAGAAGAGAGATAAACGTGTGAAAGATTATTCTGCTGAAGTGGGGTTGTTGCCCTCAACAGGCATTTTTTTTTTTTTCTGTAACCATTTCTCAGGAATAAAGACCGTCAAAGCACTCTACGGATTTGGATGAAATCTGCTTTTTCACTTGCTTTTTATGTTATTGTTATGGTTTGCAGTCAGGTCTGATCTTAGAAGTGCACGAGCGTGTCATGTGATAGATAGTACTATGCTGTCCTACCTATTTCAATGCAAATGTGTCCCTTAATCTTTGATGGACATCTCACAATCGCACTAACACCAAACCGATCATCATTGCTGCTGAACAAACCCAGGTTTAACATGTTTCCGTCTCCATGGGAACACATTCATTTAGCAGTGGTCTCCATCCATTTTCACAGCTGGATATTTGTTGAGTCCATTCAGCTGAAGTGTCTCACTCTGTGCCACTTGAGACGCAACTAAGCAACCCACCGGTTTGATTGTTTAGCTTAGGCCGTGATGTTTGAGTATCTTAAGCCCTGTGTGCGAATATGATTCATTCATTATTCAGAATGTCAAACACAATAGCAATTATAAGTTAAACTCAGCCTGACCATCACTCATTTCTCCCGTCACGATTTGTTTGATCTGGGAAAATCTTCGCGATAGATGTTTGCCAGTGAGAAAGATTCAGTGTCTGTGTAAAACTGTAAGGTTTTGTTTCACAGACAGTGATTCACCCCTACTGAACAGTAATCTCATCCAAAGGGCCGCAGAGTGTACGACTTCTTCTGCCAGAGTTGGATTTCATGTCCTTTTTATTGCTTTTGGGAAACACGATTGGCTGTAAAATGTTTACGGTCATCCATTGCTCTGGCTGTAGATCAGGGACCCACTTGCTTACCCTTCAGCATAAAACAGCATCTTCCACAGCATCTTACTTCAATTAAACCACTATTGAACTTCTTTTGAACTGTCAGACTGGAAGAAACTGACCTCATGTCTCCTATGTCCCTCCTAAATACCACCAATGGAGTTGACTTTAGACGTTTGATGAGAATTGAGTTGTATTATTGCTATTTTGATCTGGTCTAGTAGTAAAAATATGTTGAAACCCACTATTTTTATGGTTTTTTGTAACTTATGTGTCATTAAACGGTAAACTGTTTGCCCAGTCAAATCAATAATAATGCTTTTCCCATCTATCTCTGTGTATCTGTCCCTTCATGAAGCCCTACCTCTTTGGGGCTGGATGTTTTTCCATTAAAACTCCATGGTGAGTTTTTCCAATTCACTCCCAGCATGCTTTGTCCTCGCTTCAGCAAACGACTGCGTTCATTCCATCTTTCATTCGTATTTTTTTTTTCTGTTTTCTTCTTTAGTTTATTCTAGCACGCTGTGGGGAGAACCAAAGGATGTGCTTTTTATTGTTCCTTTTTTTGTTCTGTTTCTGTATGTGGATTTGCTGTTTGGCTTTTATGTATTTTTTTGTAATCGCTAACTTTATTTGTGTTAAAACGTTGCCTGTTGAAAAGTATTGTACAACAAGATCCACTGTTAGAGGAACGTTAGTGAATTATAATATTTTGTTGGTCATAAGCATGTCTTTAGACATCAGCTTGGCATTTAAGTTAGTCAGTGTTGTTGAATTCATGGGAGAGAGAAAAGAGTTTTTGTTCTAGAGTTCATCGCAAAATATTGTGTTTTGCTACGTTAGAAAACATCAGAGCTCTGTTTGTCAGTCGATCCTGCGGTTTAAACGAACCTTCCCTTCAAAGTGATCATTCCGTTCCTGCTTCGTTTTTTCCCAAACAGATGACAGAGATTGTTTATTCAAAAATGCTTTTGTGTTCACATTCATATTGTTGTCGTTATGATTTTATTGACTGGTGACATTTGGAATAAGGGTGAAAGAATTATTGGTGTGCCGCGCACCGCTCTGGCTGATGGTTGAGTCAGATGGGTGCAATGTGGTTGCAGTCATTCATCTTCTTCACCCTTTAATTTGATGTGACAATTTTATTTGGACAATGCATAATCATTGGCTTGAGTGTATATGGAGAAAAACAGAGAGGTTTTCATTAGATCCAAACTCAGAAAGTTACTTTACTATCGGGGGAGGGGTGATTATTATTGAAGCATTGCATGATTTTGCTGCAAATAATAAAGTTTTTACAGGTAAGAATTAAGCAGGAAAATGTTCTATGTCTATATATGCAGCTTCAAATATTGAATCTCAGCAAAATGGACTTCCCTGTGTCTTTCACCCCCCAAATATGAATCACATGTGCGGCTGTCCTTCCTCCGGCTTGGGTTTCAGCTTTTGTTGTGGTCTCCTCGCATACGTTTTAATTAGATTTTTTTCCTGCGCCACTGTACTGTGATCTCAGAGGACGTATGTGTTTCAAAGCCTTATCATTAACATGATAAATCTTAATATTCCCCATAGCTTCCTCTTGACTGGGCTAGGCACATTAATGTGTGACACAACTGGAGCTCCGCTTTTCATCGGAATAATATGATTGATTTAGATGTTGTATTAAAAGTTAATTAGTTTTTCCTTTTAGAGAAGTGAACAGTGTGTTTAATATCACATGGAAGTATTAAGGTAATCATCAAGTGTTCCAAAACAAAACACTCCCACGCAGGAACAAGATGGAAAATTGCAGCTCAAATACAAATGGCGGAACATGAGATTTTATTATAAACAGCTCAGGAGACATAAAGTAAATTATATTTAAAGTCCCCCTATTATGGGTTATGAAAGGTTCATATTTTGGTTTTGGGAGTCCCCAACAACAGGTTGAAATGCTTGCAAGGTCAAAAAACACTTTCATTGTCTTATAATATGAATTTTTTTTACCTTATTTGCTCTACGACTCCTAAACGATTCGCTCAACGATTCATTTTTCCAAACCCCTTCTTTGCGTGACGCTAATCTGTTGTGATTGGTCGATTTAATTTCCATTTCATCTTGCCTGTAATGCCTGATAAAGCAGCGTTTGTAAGCGCAGTGCTGCTTTGTGTAAAGCGTTACCAGGGAAACAGCTAAGATATGACATGAGACAATTGATTTTAGTCAGTCATTAGACGTATAAAAATAAAAGCAGAATTTTTTTGATTATACGTTATGCTAAAAATCCATTTCTACCTGGAGAAAATCATGTATTTTTCTTTCCAGAACTGACTGATATGCTCTGTTTTCAAGATAACAGAGAGATCCTGTGTAGTTCAGAAAAAGTTTTGATTGTTATAGGTTATGAAAACTTGAAACTTTTTTCGTTCTTTTAATTTTGAAAGTGTCTTCCACTCAGAACGAAGAAGTTCAACCAACACAAACCTCAAAACCTGGCGGCTCATAATTACCACAGACAGCTGCGCTCACACCAGGGGAACGCATATTTTCTGGCATCTCTCTAAATAAAAGGGAAATCATGCCGAATCAGGCACCTTCCTCAACGATATCCCAATGAGCTGGAACGCTGGAAATGGAGGGGAAAAGTTTCTGTTTCTCTTATAGCGTTTGATGCCGGCCTCCCAAATGGCTACCAGCGTGTGTGGACCGTGGCCGTGTGCCCGAGCCGTGTCCGAGGAAAAGCTGCTGTGAGATAATAAATGTGACGTTGAGAGAAATGTCTGCGTTCTGCACGACCCTTTCATGAGCGCTATAACACAGGCCCCGCTGGCTGACGTACACCGTCCATATGGTCAGCTTGTCACGGCAAGACCCTGATAAGTTCAAATGAGATCCGTGCTCCTTTTTGTCATTTAAAGCCTGCCATTACATTTGTTTAAAAAAAACAAATGGGGGGCCGCCTTCCCCCCTGATGGCGCCTCGTCTGTGGCCGGGACTGTAATGTGGCTGGGCTTTGATGGTGGACATCACAGATTGAATTATGCCCTTGAGGAAAAGCTATTAGCTCACGTCAAGAGTCCTCATATGTTAAATTAAAAGTGGAAATGACATGCAAGGAGTCTTTTCAGTGAATTAGTTAGAGAGAGAGAGGAAAAAACACTCCAGAAGCAGCAGGAAAATGCCAATAGGGGGAAGACGAAATTGGCTTCTGTTTAGTAACGTCTGTCTTCCCTTCTCCTCCATCTCACTAAATATGTTTATGTTTCATAATTTATTGATTTTCGGATACATTTTTGTGTAAGCCTCTCCCCATGCCAATATTTATTTAGAATAATCCGTTCGCTCAAATGGCGCGCTGAATCACTGCAGCTTGAGTCATACTAGCCACTTTAAGTGAGACACAGAGGAAAAGAGTGATTTTAAATACAGACAAACCAACTCCAGCGGTCGCTTCAAGGAAATTCAGATGCAATGCAAGTGTAAAGTACACTCAAATAAGAACATGTTGACCAAATCATCTGCTGACCAAAGCCTCTTCAAAGAGCTCTTACTATAGTTGGCAGGGTTTAGTCCCGCCACTAGGAGATGAGCGCTCAGAGTTACGCAGCTTTTTAACTCAGTGTTTTTGGTCTCAGCATCATTACTGGCATGACATTATATACCTTTGAAAGAATATTTCCAGATTTATTATGCAAAGCACTTAGAAATGGATACAATTTCCTCTCCGATTTGCGGCAGACAGTGTCAGCCTGTGATTTCAGAGAAATAAATGTTTAGTCACACTGAGGTTGGTTTGGTTTTGTTATTAAGAACATCTGTGCCCATCCTTTACAGTTTTCCTTCAAGAAAGTGCATCAGCTCCTCCAAACGTGAAAAAGCCAGCTCTTCACCTGCATCCCAGCCTGGAAAACTGCTAAGCGCATTCACTTCCCTCGCTGCCTTGAACTCTGCGGTGGGGCAGGAAGGATTTGAATACTCCTTTGAGCTACGCTCAGTGTTTTTCTCTACGGTCAGTGATGGCCAGGGCAAAGGAAGCGGCGTTTCTAAAGATTTGCGGTTATCAAAATGTCTGCTGTCTTCTCTCCTCGTTATCCCACTTGGGATTCCTGGTTTTATTAGAAGGAGAAAAAGGAAACATGCACCTCACTTGCTCTGCTCTTCAAATCCTGTGGCGGCTGACTGTGTTTGTTTAGTGCCGTGTCTCCTTTTCTACACTCACAGACAGTAAGACATTCACAGCTGCTCAAGCCAAGGTGATATACTGACAAACCGCTCGTATCTCCCCATCGGCGCAGATATTTAGTTATTCGCTTCACCTCCATCCAACACCAATAAACACGCGCCAATATCAGTCCCTGTTTTTCTGTACTGTTCTGTCTTTTTGTCTTTAGTCCTTCCCGACCAGCAATCCTCGCCTGGTGTCGGCTAAACAAAGATGTCAACATCACTCCTCATCCTGAGAGTAATTTACGACTTGATGACAGTTTTAAGGGAAGTGACAGAGTGAGAGTGCAGCACAGCAACAGGTCACTCAACACCTATTAGTGTAATGCAAGGCTGGAAGAGTCCCGGTTCAAACACTGGACAATTCATCCACATTAACTCTCAGTCCAGACTCCACGGTCTACAACAATTTCATTACAATCGGCAGTTTTGTTTTGCAGTTATCTTCCCTTTTAGTGCGTAATGACTAGGGCTTTCAATCGATTCCATATTTGTATTGAATGAATTACATGATATGCTGATGAATTAATCAGATTTATAGCAGTTAATCATATATATCAGGGGTTTGCAAACTAAAAGGCGGTGTCTGCGGCCAATGGAACATTTCTGGGATTAAATATTAACTTTAAATAGTATTATACAACAAAATGTAATTAAATTGAAGATGTTCTTCTGGTTAATGCATATACAGGTTATAACTTTATTGATATTTTTTTTCCAGATAAAATATAAATCATTTGATTTGGCTTTAGTACAATAGAAATATAAGAGTTATAGGGTTCAAAAGTATGGGGTTGATATTTTTTCTCTCTTATGCTTATCTATGCTGCATTTATTTGATTAAAAATACAGTAAAAAAAAACAATATTCTGAAATATAAAAAAAAATTGTATTCTATTTAATAAACTTTTAATACATTAGAAGAAGAAAACACTGAACAGATGCAATAAAAGATTGCTTTAGAAATTAGTATGTTGTTTATTTTCTCACAGTTTTTATTATTATTATTTTTTTTATAATCTTGTGCATTGAGTACTCTGTATTTAGGATACCGTGTCAAGTACTTCATCCATTCTGTTGCTCTTTATTTAACTGTTTTCGAATGCACAAATGTGTTCTGTGTGAATAGCACATTTTGTGGCATAAGTGTTGTTTGAGGTGCATTGCTTATACTTACAGCTGAGGATTCACTCACTGCGGTCGAGTAGCAAAAATCTTTTTGAATTGTTCTGATGTTAATTTTTTATATTGCAGAATTGCATACAGGTTAGGGAGTATGCTTAATTATATATATATATATATATATATATATATATATATATATATATATATATATATATATATTATTTTTTTTTTTTATGTGTTAAATTGAAACTCCTAATCATTTATTTTGCCAGCCCCCATTCACATCCATTTATGTATATTTGAGTGTGTATCGCTGCATGGCTGATGGTATCTGAAGTGTTGTTCTGTGTGAAACAGCCAGTATTCAGTGTTTTGGGAATCTCTTGTATTTTTGAGATACGGAGGGCAGGTTTTTAGTGCGGGAGTCGGACAGTGACACCACATGGCTTCTGTTCTAGGATTAATTCCACATGCGAGTCCTTATCTCTCAGCTCATGACCCTTTTTCTCCTTGGCTTTTTCAAAAACTTACTGACATAAAGAATAATTCAATACGCCCTAATAATTTTTCTCAAATGCCAAGACTAAAATGAGGCCTTCCAAAGCAGCTTAAAAGCTTCTAATTGAAGCCACTTTATAAGCAAATGACAGCCATTATGTGGTATCTGTACAGACTCTTGGAGTGTATATGTACTCGTTGAGCTTTAACAACGTCTTTATATTCACTGAACAGAAATATAAAAGATCAGTTAGTGGTTTTCTGGTTTTGACAACTGTGGTAAAATTGTGCTTGCTAAATAAAAGTTAAAGTGGTTCTGTTGTCCAATACAAGTGAAGTGAAATTAAATTCCACTCTGAAACATTTTTAATAATATGCATTTGACTGCCAATTTAAAGACATGTTCTTATTAACATATGTTTACATATAAACTGTGTCTTTCAGATTATACTTAAACATCTTAAAACACTAAGAAAATGGCAGTGAAATAATAAGCCAAAAAAGTTTTTTTTTTTTGGGTTTGTTTTTTAACTTGCATGAAGTATGAATGTGTGATTGTATTATGTTTATTGTTTACAAGCCCAGTATTTTGTTTGTGGATGTGCAATTTTTGTTCGAAACTCTTGAGCGATTTTATTCATATGCAGGACATATTGTCTTGATTCTTTACATCCCAACTGTGTCTCTTTTCTTGTCTTTAATTTTCCTGTTTTACTCCTGATGCCAATCACCAGAAACTTTAATTTTCCTGTTTTCTTTCCTTTCTTTTTTTCTTTTCTTTCTTTCTTTCTTTCTTTTCTTTCTTTCTTTCTTTCTTTCTTTCTTTCTTTCTTTCTTTCTTTCTTTCTTTCTTTCTTTCTTTCTTTCTTTCTTTCTTTCTTTCTTTCTCTCTTTCTCACTCTCTATATTCTTATTCTCATTTGTGACTCTTAATTTTTGTTTTTATAGCAAATCCAAGCCACCTCCCCAGATCTCTCCCAGTAAGTCCATTGGTGGGGAGTTCTGCGTGGCTGCAGTCTTCGCCTCCTCCCGCTCTTGGTTCATCACCAACCCCAACATGAAGAGAGAGAAAGGTCTGACATGGCTTTCAACCTTCAGTGCATGAGCATCTTATTTTGAGCTTTATGTAGACATAATTTTTAAGCTTTAGCTAAATTAAGTGGTTTGAATATTGCTGAAAAATAGATGTTTTTTTATGTGTTTCAACCTTCAGTGCATGATATATATATATATATATATATATATATATATATATATATATATATATTATATATATATTAATGCTGTCAAACGATTAATCGTGATAATTGCATCCAAAACAAAAGTTTTTGTTTACATAATACATGTGTATGTACTGTGTATATTTATTATGTATATATAAATACACACACATGCATGTTTATATTTAAGAAAAATAAGTTGTTTATATTTTAAATATATTTATATATAATGTCATTGGCCTTGTCTCACACACACACACACACACACACACACAGTGATGCACTGCTATGCTATTGGCACAGTGGTTAACCAGAAAAGTTAAAAATGGCACGTCATGCCAAAAAGGTTGCAGACCCCTAATATAAATTATATGAATATAAATATATGCATGTAAATATTTTCAAAATATATACATGCATGTGTGTGTAATTATATATATACATAATAAATATACACAGTACACATACATATATTATGTAAACTAAAACGTTTATTTTGGATACAATTAATCATTTATACACATATATTTTTTTGTTTATTTCTTTTTATTATTTGTTATAAGCTCTGGCATATTGCAAAATCTGTTCCACAAAATCCACAAAAAAATTCTGAGGTCATGTTAGAAACCAAAATCTTTAATAACTTGTTCTTGACTTTTCTTCCCTGTTAGATCAGTCTCGGCAGGCTCTCGTTGAATCACTGTACATCCTGAGTTGCTACGGAAATCTGGTGGAGCATGTGCTGGAACCTCGTCCAATCAGCACGGCGCAAAAGATAGGCGACGACACGCCTCTGGAGCTGAACACCTGTCCGAGAGCCTGTTGGAATCTAGCCAGGTGTTGCCCCGGGGCTCTCAGCACCACACCTATTTACCTGCTTTTACACTTCACCTTCAGTCCGACAGAAGCACCTGACACGACCCTCTGCAGTCATATCATTTACATAAAACAGCTTAAATGGCGCCTTAATGAGGGCAAGCAAATGATTAACGTCACGGCTTGTCACCGACCCAGACGCTGAGCTCAGTCATAATGCAATAAAGCTTGTGACCGAGCGAAGAAAATGGAAACAGGCAGGGGTTGCTCTCAGAATGGCTTTCTAATCTGATTGTACATGTTAAATGATTGTATGTACTGAGCTTTATAGCTCGTGCGGCCCACATGAGACGGGAGAAATGGAAGGTCCGTCGGGCTGTGGAGAGTTTTGAGTCCATTATATCTCAGCTGGAGACTGTTATATACATCTGGCCCTTTGATATGCGCTTCCTAAATTGATTTCTGTGTTTGTTTTGAGTAGGACACCGCAGTGGAATGAGCTACAACCACCTTTCAACAGCAACCACCCCTTGGTGCTGGCCTCAGACTTTGTGCAGTACTATCAATACCTCCTGGCTGGATGTAAGTATGTCTGTCTCACTGGAGATGTTTGTTTTTAACCCTTATTGGTGCACCACTACACAAGAAACATGAACAGTAAACTCAATCTTTCTAATTTGCATTTTCTTGAACGGTTGCAGAAATAAACCCCTTCCGTTTGACGTATCAGTTGGTGAAGTGCTTTTCTTCCTTGAGTGCTGTTGTGAAACAGGGCTTTGTCACTCGCTAGTTCATCCGTGCCCTGAAACTCATCATAGCACCAAATTAACCCAATGTTCAGATTAAACCAATTAGTGTGGTTTTAAACTCATGCAATTTAATAACAAGTGCAGAGAGAGCGCGAGCACTTTGGGTTGACGTATGAAAGGAAAGAGAATGCAACTCGAGGGCAGAAGGCTCACGGATGACCACACATCTAATATATCTTGAATAAGTGAGCATTGTTGCGTTAGCTGGATAATCATAAACATTAATGAGTAATTTGCTGTCTGGGTCCTTCAGGCCAGGCTTCACATTTCTTCTCTGCCACTAAAGCCCAAGTGCTCTAGGCCTAACGGGTAGAATATTCTCTGGAAGTCGGTCTAATCACCATGCATGTGTCAGAGTGATGAAATAGCCGTGCGTGAGCGATCATGGCAGTGGCTCGCTGTGGATGCGGTCCTCCAGGGGGCAGAGAAAGGCATAATGAGCTTGTTCAGTGCATTAGCGTTAATGTCTAATTAAAATAAGCCAGAAATCCTTGCACCGTGCACTTCTGTTACAGCTGAACTTCACCAACCTGATACTCAGAAGAGTATGTGCATATGCATATGGCTGTGTTTGCCTTGCGCCCTCGGCCCTCAGTGTGCTGGGCAGCCCACGACGTGCCACCTTTGATTGCTTACTGCATTGTATCGCGCCATGAACAGCAACCACTGACATATCCAATGTGTGTGGATTATAGTTTTCCAGTATAAAAAAGCAGTGCTGTTATATCATACTAGATACATTTGAAAGTTCTGTTATAATGCTACTCTGTGCGGTCGTCACCGGTCTATTAAAATGCACAACATATTAAAGCATCTTTGGTGTTTCCATGTTTTCTACAAAACAAAAACCGGAAATCGAGGGGTTATGACGTCATTGGCACAATGACTCTATGGACACGGTCCGTGTCACTAGATAAAATAGCTTATTTCTCTGGATTAAAATTTTTTTCAAAACATTTGGGATAATGTAAGTACACAAGTCAGCAAAATATATAACACTGTTCTAGTGGTTTTTGGATATTTTAATAAAAAAATCTTACATATTGTGCCTAAAAAAATGTTTGTCATCATTTTAGTCAATTTCACTCTAAAATGGCATCTAATTTTAGTATTTTTGTTCAAAAAGTGCAAAATGTAACCAAATATTCATATATTTTATATATTAATTTAACGTATTAACAGGACATTATTGACTATGTTTGGGATATTTAAAACACTATTTAAAACTATTTTTAGATTTGTTTTAGATGGTTTCTTTTCATCAACATTTACACATCTGATTACAGCCACCACTGGTGTTTTTTAGAGTTTTACACTGTTGGCGATGTTATTTTTTTCTTGTCATAATTTCTTTTATTGAAATAATTATCAGAATGATGCGATTTTTCTTCGTCTTCATTAACATTGATAAAATCAAGAAACCTTTTATTACCAAATGTTTCTATGAATACATTTACTGACTGATCACTACACTACATTGATCATTACAGTGATTGATCACTAAGGTCTTCTCCGCAGTGCAGTTGTAGGCAGGATGTGATGCGCTTCCTTTAGGCATCAAGCATAAAGCAGCCATAGCTAGGCGTTAATTTTATCAGGATGTCGTTTTCTTTGTAATTACTTTGTAAAAGGCCCCTCTGAAAGGGGAGAATACAAAGAAAGATGGCGGAAGAGAGCTGGAGATAGCAGAGGGGCATCAGTAGCGGACAGTTCCCAGGCTCAGAAAGGGGCGGATTGCGTGCCTTCACCCTCAAACTATGAGGACTTGCAGCGAGCAGGGCTCTGTGATTGACAGCTCTGGTCTTGCTTCTAGATTGGATGACCTGGCTGATTAAAAATGCAGCATGTGGACGGTAGGGTCAGAGGAGCCTGGAGCCTGCACGACTGGTGATAAAAAGCCAACCGTGGCGCCACTTCTTGGTCACTATCTCCACCTGTCCATCTGCCCAGCCTTTGGCAGCACTCGGGAAGGGGAGCATTACCCAGCCACTGCTGATGATACCCAGATGATGGGCAGATAACAAGGACACGCTGGCCCAGCAAAGCTCCTTCGGTCCAACTGAACGCGCTCAGGGAATCCTCAGCTTGCGACATTAGCTGTCGTTGAACAGAGAGAGTGGCGGCTGTGTGTCTGAGAGCTCTCTAATGAATGAGCCCACATTTCTTAAGGAAAGGTGCGAGGGTTTCGTTCATAGCTGCAGGAAGGTGCAGCCCATGACCTTTACAACTTACACGCTACTTTTATTTAGCATAATCTTTCATTGTATTTTTGGAACGCGGTGAGCAGAATGCACTCAAATGCCTCTGGGATTGTATATAGCTATCTTCCCAGTATACTAAATAGATAATTTAATAAAACTTGTCTGTTTACTTTTTTTTTTTTAAAGTGACAGAGTAGGAAAAATATAACGATAGTAATAGCTGATGCAAGGGTTTATAAGTCAAACCTGAGTCCGCAATTCTTCTTGCAGCTTATTTAACTGAACATTTTAATGTATATAGAAAGTGGCCGTATATGGTATTAATTTATACCATGGACTTATCAATAAAAACTGCATTTAAATAAATAAATAAGCAGTTTAATTTTATGTAAATATATAGATGTTCAAATTTTTATTCACAAATTTACTACTATATAAATACGACTATAAAAATATATAAATATGTTTACGTTTATTTTAAAATTTTTTAGTTAATATAATTTTTTATATATAGATTTTTTTTTTTTTTGAGGAGATTTTAATGTGTGTGTTTTTTTTTTTTTTTTTTTTTTTTTTTTATTTATATATGTATTTATTTATATTTATTTATTTCAGGGTAATATGGGGAAAAATAACAGCAGTACCACAATTCTTCACACACCCTTGTTGATCATGTTTATGTGCTTTAAAAGTGGCCTTAGACATCATGCACTGAATTAAAAATAATTATTAATTAATTAAAAAATGTATACATTACTAAATATCTAAATAATACATTTTTACATTTTCACATATTAACTTTTTTATATAATGATGGAAAAAATGCATAAAACAGTTTTTTTATATTGTTTTTAGTAACATTAGTATTAGTATACTGATTTATTTGTTTGTGTTTTAAATCAAGTCATTTAAAATGAGAAGTCTTCATTTTTTCAAGGTAGTGTGAGGGAAAATATCTACACTAAAAGCAACAACATTAACAAAACCCAGTCTGGCTTTTGTTTCCAGGTGTCAGTGCATACACCGTTATGCACCTGAACAAACATTATTTAACTGAAAGCTCGTTTGTACATGGTTTGTGTGTTGGTGGCCAAAGCAAATTTGTAACCAGGCTGTGACTGTGATTCTGCGGGTTTATGCGGTCAGGGTCTGTTTCATTTCCTTATTCTGTTGCTCACACTCGGTAACTCACAACAGATAAACTGCTCTTAACAGTCCAGGAGCCCTCGACCTCTTAAGCCAGGCCATTATGAACCCACTGTAACCTGATCTACAGAGCCAGCTACTGTTCTTACGCTTCAATTATTTATTAGTCAACACTTATTGTCCCCCTGGGCTTTCGAAGGAGGGGAGGAGGAAGGCCAGAGCTTGATTGTGTTTAAGAGGTAACATGTTCTGGCTCTGTTCTGACCCATCAGAGGTCGGTAAGTCACTCTACGATTTATGTCTGCATAATGCAGCTTGCTGGGATAGCGGAGGCCGTGCTCTGGCAGCGGCTAGTGTTACTGTGATTGAGTGGGATGGATAGCAAGCAGATTTCCCCTTCGAGTGGAGCTGTCGGTGTATCTGTTACTCACACAGTAGTGACTGCACCATGAACCTGGCAGGAACACCTCATCAAGTGTGTGTGATGAACTGGTGTTTTGTGAGTGATGTATTTCTGGGTGGATGGATAGAGGGAAGAGGAGGCGAGGAGAGATGTGGTCTTTTTGTGTTCTAGATGTGGGGGTGTGATCTTTATTATTCACTGCTGTATTATGTACATTGGTAACAAAGGCATGTGTTTGCCTGGAGGTGGGAAGGGGAACTACTGATTGTGCACATTAGTCTGAATACTTGGCGCCTGCTTAGCGAAGCCTCCAAGTGCTCTATCTGTCACTGCCCATGCTGTCTTTGCTGCTGACAGCTCTGCACTCTTTTATCTGTTCTGCTGTTGCTCACATACCAAGACATAATGTGAACATTTTTGTTGGCTTTCCACAGTCCAAAAATGTCAATTACTAAGTGGGTTTTTTATTGATGCTTTTATGCAAAGTGATGCACCCTGCACTTCTTACAGAGTCATCATAATTAGCTGTTTACTCTTTATTGTTAGCAAGGTGACCTATTATATTATAATAGTCTTGATTTTTTTTATATTATTTTAAATTTATATAAATAAATAAATATTACAGATAGTATTTAATATATTACAGATAGATAGATAGATAGATAGATATTTATTTATTTGTAGTACATAACTAATCTAAAATATATATTTTGGTACATAACTAATTATTATTTTTTTTTCTTTTTTAATTTGATATTTATGTTTGCCCTGGCCCCATTACCCGACATGAGTCTTATGACAGTCTGGCATCCGATCACAGTGGTCAGGAGGACGAAGAATGGCTCTCACAGGTGAGTGTTAATGCATCAGAATTGCTGCTGGTATAAGTCATAAATAATTTCTTACCCCATTGTCAGCTGTGTTTATGCATCATGGATCTGATCACATTTTTATCCATTTTCTTCCCACCTTTCTCATCCAAAATATTATGCATGATTGCCTGATTTATTAGAAAACACTTTATTTTTTTTTTTCTTATTTTAGTATTATTTATATATAACTGTAGTATTTTGAATTAGCTTTTTTATTTTTACTTATTCATTAATCATTTATCTTAAACTCATTGAGTTTGTTTTAGCAATTTTGTTATGTGATTTTGTCATTTTATTAGTTTTTTTTTCATCTTTATTTTAACAAACAGTTTTAATAGTTTTAACAACAATAACTCTATCTATCCATCCGTCCATCCAAACATGTACAGTGGGATCCAAAAGTCTAAGAACACTAGTAAAAATGGTTCTTGTTTGCTATTTAATATGCTTATTTTAAATTACAAATGATATTATCAGCATAACCATTCTGATCAAAAGTTTTAATCAGAAGAAAATAATATAAATTTAAATATTTCCTAGTTTTCGGCTTAATAACAAAAAACACTTGAGTGCAGAAGTAGTCAGAATATTATATATTTTATAAATATTTATTTCACATCATGAAATATTTCAGTGTACATTTTTCAAAATCTTTAAAATTTTCAATTTTTTTTTTTAAATTTTTTTATTAGTTTCATATTTATGGTGTTTTATGATGTTTTCTTGTATTTTTTTTTGTTTTATGATCTGGTTTTTGGGTTTTCAGCATGTGAGCATGTGTGTGGCAGTTTCTGTGTGGCCTGACCAGCCCCAGCCAAAGCTCTTAAACCTTAAGGTTGTTAATGCACCAGCATTAGCGACTACATACATCCCCCATCACATCCCGGCTGCCTAATGACACCATTAACACTTGCAGCGACAGCTATTGGCTAAACACAGCCTAAACCCTGTTGATGGCTCTATTTATCTGCTTTATATGCGATTGCAATTAGTTTGCTTGTCTGTTATGTGTTATGGCAACATAGCATAAAATACACAGTCCTTTGTGAGTGCTATGGCAGCCGGCTGTGTGTAATAAGTGCTGTCGGTGTGAGGCGGCCGCAATATGGCGGGCTCACGGCGAAGTGCGGAAAGAGTGTGGAGGGGGGCAACATCTGGCCATGGCCCCCACGAAAGCAGAAAAAAAGCCAGCGCCGCATCTGTTTCTTTCAGGGCTGTGCAACACCGTTGGTGTTAACTACAGAGAAAACACACACACATACTGCTGACCTCATTTACACAGATGTGACAGGAAGAGGACAGAAGAGTTGACCCCACGCCATGCTCTTTCAGAAAAGATGGAGAAATGAAGAGGAGAGAGGGATGCTGGCTGGATGGACGGTCGTCTTCTCCACTTCTCCCTCTCTCTTGCTTCATGATGTCAGTGTTTTTCTGTGCCATGTTAATGCGGTCCACTGGGGAGGAAGAGTGGCGTCTGTCTAACCCCCCTTCCCTTCCCCAGATTTGATACTGCTGGTCAAAAACACACACTTGTCCACACGGTGTGTGTGTGTGTGTGTTTCTTTGTGCATATTTGAACTGTTGGTGTCACTACAACCCCAGTTTAAGACTCCATATATACAGTATTATTTCAAGTTTTTTTTTTAAATTGAATGTTATTATAAATTTGTATGATATCAGTGCTGTCAAACAATCAATCGCGATTAATCGTATCCAAAATAAGTTTTTGTTTGCATATTATATGTGTGTGTTCTGTGTATATATATTGTGTATATATAAATGCACACACATACAGTATATATTTTGATAATATTTACATGTATTTACATGTCTATATTTATATTCATATAATTTATATTACAAATAAATATATTTAATATATAAACAACATATTTTTCTGAAATATATACATGCATGTGTGTGTGTTTATATATATATACATAATAAATATACACAGCACACATGCATATATTATGTAAACAAAAACTTATTTTGGATGTGATTATGTTTGCGATTATGATATTAAGTGTTTCAGCTATTATAAAGTGTTTTTCAGTTAAGTTTCATGTATGAGATTTCGAAGATGTGCTAAGTGATAAGACAACAAAATGGAACATCACAAATTAATACATTTTTTATCACTTAATAATTTTAATAGCCATAAGAAATTTAGGAATGCAGATAAAATGTAATATTTAAAGAAAAACATATTATTATTATTTTCTTTAAATGCTATATATACAAGTACTGTACCTGTACATGGACCCCAGTAATAATATAAAATTTATAATTGTAATAATTAAAACAGTGAGATAGATATAATATGAATATATGCTTTAGGAATGTACTACTACTATTATTATTATTATTATTATTATTATTATAATTATTTTCATATGTCTACCAGTTGAAAACATTTGTTCTAATAAGAAATTTTTCGCATTGCGATTTGTGATTGTTGTAACTGTTGATGTTGTGCGAGTGGAGAAAAATAATAAATAGATAAAAAAAAACAAAAAACCTGATGCATAGAATAAGGTCCTCTTTGATTCTCCTGACTATTGTGTACTCAAAAATATATCACTTTGCTAAAGTTAAATTGTTGCAAAAGCTGTTTAAGTGCTCATCTCTATTGGTGTTACACTTTACAGGTGGAGATTGTGACCCACACAGGCCCTCACAGGAGACTCTGGATGGGCCCTCAGTTTCAGTTCAAGACCATCCATCCGTCGGGCCAGACCACTGTTATCTCCTCCAGCTCCTCTGTACTGCAGTCACAGGGGCCCAGCGACACCCAGCAGCCTCTCCTTGATTTCGACACAGACGACCTGGACCTGCACAGCCTCAGGTGCTGACACTAAACACACATTCACACACAAGGCTGCTCACATTACCAGCTGCCATCATCAACACCCAATTCACAATGTGTCAGCATAGACTCATGTTACTAACCACAGAAATTCACTAAATACACATTTTGACCAACTGTACCCAGCACTTGCACTGCACGAACACTGCTGTCTCTCTATCTATCATTTGTTTCATCATTTGTTTGTCTATCCATCATCTGTCAGTCTGTCTGTTGTTTTATCATTCTGTCTGTCTCTCTTGTCTCAATTCTTTCATTTTATCTTTCTATAATTTTAAAATTTGGTGGCAGTTTTACAGCAAATATTGAAAAATATTAAATTAATATTTAAATTCTATATTAATTAATCAGCATACCATGTCATTAAACTAATTAAAGTTGTTAAGAGATTTACAGACACACTTCACATCGTTAACTGTCATCACTCTTGCTATTGTAGCTATTTGATTTGATCCTCTAACTCTAGCACTCTATATTCTAATTCTATTTTATATCTATTTGTTTACTTTTTCTTTTCTTTGATTTAAAAAACTTGACACTTTCAGTATCTATTCTATTTCTATTCTAAGAAAAGCCTCTGATACTAGCATTCCCTATTCTTTTTATATTCTATATACTTGTTTTCTTTTTATTTGTTATAAAAAAATCACCCTCCTACTCTAGCATTCTCTATGCTTTTTCTATTCTTTTGACTTGTTTTATTTTTATTTTAAAAAGACCCACTAACACTAGCATTCCCTATTCATTTTACTATTTCATCTACTTGTTTTCTTTTTATTTATTATAATAAAAACCCTTGCTATGTTTACTGCGTTAGGCTAACTGAGTCACAGCATTTGCATATTATTGCTCTTTTGGTGGTTTTGATTGCTTCTGTTATCCTCATTTGTACAGAAAGTCGCTTTGGATAAAAGTGAATGTAAATGTAATGTGTAGGAGTGTAATTCACAATTCTTGGATATCTCTTGTCCTTGTGTTGCAGGATCCAGCCAGTGCGTTCAGAACCCGTTAGCATGCCAGGTTCCTCTCGCCTGGTGGCCGACCGTAGAGGCCAGTCGACAGTGATAGATACCGGCTCAGGTAAGACCGCTGGCTCCTCTTATGGTTTTTCCCACAGGATTACAAACAACAGTTACCAGTATGACAAATCTTCAAGAATCTTCTCTAGCTTGACTCAACTTTCTTTGCTGAGCATGTGAACACTTTAAACTTCATGGTATGTTACACAGAAACCGTTACAACCCGGCTGAAAAACTATCAGCAGTCTACATTTGGTGAATAGGCTTATTGTGACCTTTGCGTTAGATTAGAAGGATGCTGTTTAAAGGGATTTTGATTCCTCTTTTTTTCCATTCCTCCAGTTGTCATGTTAAGATAATCCAATCAACAAAAGCTTGTACTTGTAAAAAATGTTGAGCCTCCATATATGTAGTTATTATGAAGTCTAAACAAAACAAGGGAGGAAATCAATTTCAGGGAATCAAAGTACACTGCACTGTTTGCTCTTTTTCAGTCGCAGTGATATTTTGCTGTGTATGCTCACACATACATGTGTACGGCACAGTCTTTCATGTTTCATTGAAATCAAAGCCCTGCATTTGCAACGCTCTGAAATGTGGTTTGTCAGTAGAAGGTAGGCTGTGTTGACTGTTGTGATGTTTAGTGCTTGGCCTGTAGACACACATTAGCTGCATGGCACTGTCAGGAGTTCTCATCTTTGAGATTGCACTGACTCTCTGCGGTGTCTTCAGACAGACCTGCTGTTCCTTTGCATCTAGTGATTTCCTGTCAAGAAAACTGTCTTGTCATCATCTCACGTCGCCCCTCCTTTAAGCCCTCACCTCTAAAAGAAAGAAAGTAACCATCTTTATCACACAGCTCCCCTCCCTCTCTTTCTCTCTTCTCCGGCCCGTCTGGAGGAGAGCTGCCGGAGTCTTCTTTATGGGCCGATGCTTATCAGTCTGTGTGTGATTGCTCAGCTCTCAGGGCTTCAAGCAGTGTGGCGCCTCCTCTTATCAGTGCTCATCGTTTTGTCTTTGTGCCTTCAAAAGACCGCACAGCAGACGCACCTCCTCTACCGCGATGTCTCTCTCTAGTCCAGGCTGTCCTGGAGGATCTGATGCTGTCCTGTAGGACAGT
This sequence comes from Cyprinus carpio, assembly GCF_018340385.1. NCBI lineage: Eukaryota > Metazoa > Chordata > Actinopteri > Cypriniformes > Cyprinidae > Cyprinus > Cyprinus carpio. The sequence goes on from NC_056611.1 coordinate 18,647,260, forward strand.
GTCTCTGTCTTGTTTTCTGTTTAGGGTCGGTTTAGACTGTCTCTCTCATTTGCCCAGTTTTATGTCTGCTTGCATTGACGTGCAATCTGTTCCAATACCTAGTGAGCCTAAGTAGACACTAAGTATTTTTAAGACAACTTAATTGCCCTAAGGCCAGCGTTTATGTATGATTATTTTTTCCTCCAGAGCTTAACATGTTGAGTAAAATATAGAATATATATATATATATATATAATAAAATGTAGAAAATAAAATAATTAATAATTCAAATATTTACATTTATTTTTATTTTTTGTTTTGTTTTGTTCTGTTTAAATTTGTATTTTGTGTGTGTGTGTATATATAAAAACACACACATTTTCATATTTTATTCTTTCTCTCTCTTTCTCTCTCTGTACATAATTATATATGTGTGTATATATATATATATATATATATATATATATATATATATAATAAATTGTATAACTAACTAGCTAAAAGGTATTTTCTCCAGAACCTGATTTGTTGACAAATTTGTAGAATAAAATAATATAAAAAATAAAATGTATTAATTAAAATATTTGTATTTCATTTTTTATAATTAGAACTTTAGTCTCGAATAAACAAAATTGTCAACTTTTTTATTTATAATTTTTATATCTTGCAACACAGCACATACAATGTTTTTTATAATAAAAAATATATTTTTAGCATTTTAATTTATTTACTAATAAAATAATTTTATATATTTATTAAAAATATTTAAAAGAAAGAAAGACAAAGAAACAAAGAAATGTTTTTTTGCTGTTTTCTCCAGAACATTGTGTTTTGAAAAATGTGTAGAATAAAATAAATGCATTAATTAAAACTTAATTTATTTAATTATGATTAAAATAAATTATAAGTATTAACTTGCCTGGCCACATTCTAAGTGAGCATTATCCTTTGTGGAGAAGTCGATCCCAGAATGCATTGCAGCAGTCTTGGCTGTGGGCAAATGTTAAATCGCACAAAAGTTTCAATTCATTAGATACTGAAAGGTGTGAACAAAAAACATTTAAATGTAACAGTTAAATTATTTAGCCCAAAATTATTTTTGTGTGTGGTTAAAGCTTTATATGACCACAAGTAGACAGCAAGGCAGCGCAATAGGTTTTACAACAGATCTGTGGTCTTTACCTTGTAGAGTAAGTGCTTCAGAAAGATCACATGAGGATATCAGAGCCTCCTGGCCATTATATATCAATGTTACTGTGCTGTGTGTGTTTATGTGGTGTCCTTTGTGTTATATACCACCCCTAAGGGAGCTGGCTCCATGTGGCCATTTCTGCCGGATATGTGTGCTGACACTAAACCCATCATAAGCAGCGCCGTCTGCTTGACACAGCGTATCAGGAGAAAGAAAGAATCACACAGCCACTGTCTCAGCTTCCCAAAATCAATCGGGCATGCAGCCAGCATTATCGATACTCCTATCTGGTCCCCGGAGCGTCACCCTGGCCCTGCTAGACTACACAGCGCATTGTGCGAGAGAAGACAGGAGGCGCTTTATCTATATGAAGCATAAAGCGAGCAAGAACACAAGTCTCTTTTGATTGTATTTTGTTATGACTCAGTAGCAGAAACACCCTGTCATTTGTTCGGCGAGAGCACTTTTCCTTCCTGGCCCGGTTGTTATGTGTGTGGCGTGGTGGCAGGGGCCTGTCGGAGATCGGGAGATGAACGGGCGACAGTGCACGAAAGATGCTGGCGTGTTGTGAGTTTGCTATCACGTTCTGGAAGAAGCTTGACTGATAGCTGCAAGTGTGTCTTGCTTTGTGTTCGGGGCGATGACGCATGTTTTGCACATTTTTACCAAATATGAGTACAAGTAACTGAAGCTACTCACTGGTTGGTCAGTAACTTTATTAGGAATTGCGATGTAACAACATGGTTTTAATTGAAAACGATATAAAAACTGTCTAATGAAGAAAACATCCATCGAGAGATTTCCTCAGTGTAGAATTTACCATTATGCATGTATTTTAGATGCCTAAAAGGGTCATTTTTTTCCTCCAGAACACAAAATAAATTAAAATTCAGTACAATTACATGAAAAAATAAAATAAATAATAAAATGAATTAATTAATACCAAAAAAGAGAAAAATTGATATACAAGTAAACGTTTTATCTCAGATGCCCAACTGTATTAATATTAAATATTTTCATAAAATCACAGAAGAAAATAGAATAGAAAATTCAATATAATATTAAGATGATTAAATTAAGTATTTTTAAAAGTGTGTGTGTATATATATATATATTATATATATATATATATATATATATAAAATGTAATTATATATATATATATATATATATATAAAATTAAATATATATATAAATATATAAATATATATATAAAATTAAATTTTATGTTGTTTTTTTCTCAACAAATATGTAAAATATTTCCCACGCTGCCACTTAAACAAACATAGCAGTAACTAAATGCATTTGGAGTACACTCTGTAGTGTCAGGGTGCGATTGAAACAGTGGCATGTGATTTTAATCACAAAAATTGAAGGAAGGAGGAAATTTTAAATTCTTTTTTTTTTTTATTATTTATTATTTAATTGTATTCAGTTGTATAGTTAGTACCAAATATTTACGTAAATCTACATTTGTAGCCTACATTAGTGCAGTCATGGCGGTGGTCAGTTCTGATTGCCGTTATCACATTGCGACTGTAAAACTCCTCTCACCGATACTTATCACCGGCAGAGTGTGTGCCATGTGTTTTATCTACCGCCATCACACAGCCCTCAACTCAGGTGCAGAGTGTGTGTGTGTCTGTGTGAATGGCAAGACAAAGCCATCTCTGTGTTTTAGTGTGGTATAGTGTGCTCCTCTGTGCTGGTTATGCCTTCAGGCCAGTGGGACAGGCCTGATCGCTCCCCAGGTTTCCTCTCCCAGCATGGCTGAGCGCTCAGAGACCGGGCACCTGGACTCTACCTGCGTCCAGCAGTAATGGATCCTCACCCGTGGTCTGTAATTACCTGGATGGGCATAAAGGTGGCTTGTTGTCAGAGATACTGCGCACATTCAAGACAGAAGGATCCTGACGCGCTTGAGGAGGAGCCCGTGCCACATGATCTCCCCGAACAATGAGAGGTGTTTTTGAGCCGCCTATAGTTTGGGGAGCCGTTCCCGTGACCCAGCGCTCTCCCTGCCGCCCTTGCCTGTCTCTTTCAATAGCGACTCGCCACCTGCCCCAGGCCCCCTCTCTGCCACACTCACTGACTCCTTTCTTTTGCTCCTGACCTGGAAGTCCCCTCCACAATACAGAAGCTGCCGCGGACGCCTGGCCAGATTGGCTGATCTGACTGTGAAAGATGCCATTCTTATCATCAACCTACTGTCTGAGAATCAGAAGCTCCACGGCCTTATCTCACACTGCCATCTCTTTCCCTCTAGTTTCTCTCCTCCATTCTCTTTCTGCTTTTCCTTTTTTTTCTGTGTAAATTGTGATTTTTTTTGTTTCAAGTACTTTGTTGGCTTGACTGTATTATATATGATACTGCCACAGCAGCATCAGTAAAAAACAACAGCAAAACAAGTGGCTAAAAGCAAGGTATTTTATTTTATTTTTAATATTATTTGTGTATTTTGTTGTATATAGAATAAGTGTTATGAAATAAAATTATGTAAGAAAATTATTATTCATTATTTTTATTAATAAAATAAAATATAAAATAAAATGCAATATACCATAAAATAACAATCAGATTTCACAGCAAATATTACTAACAAGATAAAATATCATGCTCTAGCAATATAAAAAATAATAATAATATAATAATAATCTACAAAAAAAATAATATATTGCTTTGAGTTTATTCTTTGGAATTTGCGCTGTATTATTTATTAAAAACATAAGCCTTAGAGTGTGACATAAAATCCAGTTATTAATATGGCCATCTACTTCACTTTCCTACTAACTGTTCAGCCAAGAAGGAAGGAGAAAGTCTCTATCGCTCTCTTTTTAACTCTTTTTCCTTAAGATGAAGGTAAATCATTCAGCACTTTTTGGTGTCTGTGCAGCATTCTTGTCTTGCTGAAGTCCTTTTTTGGCTGTGAGGAGAGAACAAAATGATTTGAGCACATGGTGGATTATTTTAGTGGACAGTAAAGTAAAACCGGTGAAGAGGTCAGTCTGAAAATACACTTTGCTATTTTTTGTATTCTAGGTTTTTATGTGTCTGTGTATAATAGAGTTTTTTTAGCAGTAATGTGTTAATATGATGGGTCAGTTCACAGCCAACCAGAACATAGCAACATGATAACGAACACTCAGAGCACCTCTGTACAGTATGTGTGAACCGAGGGCAGCGTTGTGTATGTGTGTGAGAGAGAGAGTGTGTTTGTAGTGCCAGGGGCGAGAGCAGCTGCTCTTTAAAGCGACTGAATGGACAGCAATGTGTCAGGCATCTGCTGTGTACTCGCTCAAAGCTTTTACCTCTGCAGTGCTGCAAGCCACTCCAACACACTCGTACTATCAACATATGAACTCCCTCCTCATCATCCATACAGTTATAAATGATTTTGTTTTGAAGATGTAATATAAGATCAGGTTTTTGGATGCTTTGTGTTTGCTTGAACACTCAGTCCACAGTCATGGGAGGAGCCGGGTTGTCGTAGGTGGGCTTGTGAGAGTGTTTTGGGGCATAATTGAGTACATCTGGTTGAGTGGGGTTGGATGTTGGAGTGTGATGAGGTGACAGGAAGGACATGTGCAGGCGTTGGCACTCCATGTGCCATTAAGATCCTTGCAGCCATGATGGCAACAGCAGTGGGCGAGTTGTAGACCCTTCTCACCTTGACCTCAGTATCTTACTACAGTATGTGACTGCTCTCAGCTGGATGTAGCTTCTAAGGATTTGGTCACAAATTTATTTTTCTAGATAAAATATACGTATATCGATTTATCTAAATCTAAATCTACATTTAGCATCCCTAATCTGCTGATAAATATCCTATAGTGGCTGATACTGATAAATAATAGCGATTCTACGCATTCCTAATTTAGAAGATGCAACTTTTCCAAAAGGGTTTTACAGTGGAAAGTGTTGATCAGTATCCGCCACTATTTGATATTTATCAGCAGATTATGGATGTCAAATGTAGATAACCTTTGCAGTCATATAGTGCTTATTTTAAGTTAATCTTTGTAAACACTAATTTAGAAACACTTAAGTAATCTTTCAGTTTTTTTTTATTTTATGTAGTACTATTATTTAGACAAAATTAATTTTATTTAATTTAGATTTCATTATTAAAAGTATGTTCACTATAAAAGTATGTTGTGTTAGTTAATATAGACAAATATATTTTATTTTATTATATTCTAGAGTTTAAAAAAACAACGAATATACATTTTTAAAATTATTTTGTACATTTATAATGTTGCCTAAATTCAGTGGTATTAATAAAAATTGGTTTTAGTTTTCTTTTTTTTTTTTTTTTTTTTTTTTTTTTTTTTTATGTAGTAGTATTATTTAGAAAAAAATATATATTTCATTAATTGTTTGTTGTCCATATCTTGACAATCATAATTGTCCCCTCCAGAATTTTTATATGTGTGCACCCCTACTTTGTCAGTCTTTGGCTGTTGTGTAGTGTCTCGATTCATTTGAGCAATACATCACAAAAATAACATTTTTAAAAATACTGTAACAGAATGCAAAAATATGTTTTATTCCCTATAACTGGCCCATAAGAAACTTGTCTGATCAGGGTCAGGTGCACTCAAACCCAGGCAAATTATTCAGGGCTTCCTAAAGATTATTCGGATAGTTGTTCAGGCACCCAACTGACTAGTCAATTGAAAATCTAGTTTTGTACATCACTAGTAGATTGGCACATACTCGTCTCATGCTGCTGAAATGCTTTCCATTCCTCTCTCAGCAGTTAGGACGCCTCAGCCTGTGAAAGTATATACTTGCTTCAGGCACAGTGTGTTCTGTCTCCATCTTCCCCACTGTGTATTTTTGTTGTTACGTGTGTGTGTGTACCCGCCTGCCTTCTCCTGACAGCCGCAGAAAAGCACAGCTCTTAGTTTGGGTCCCGCTGTCCCAGCCTGCCACATCCGAGCGTACCAGCGCACTCTGACGGGGTGACAGAGTGACGGACCCCCTCCAAGGTGGGGCCACAATTAAAAGCTAGGAACAAAAGCTCTCCGCGCTGAAGTGTGGGCCTTGGCGACTCAACATATGCCCGCCGCTCCCAGCACAGCCCTCCAGACACTAATGGAGACTGACAGTGTCTCCTCACGAGGCGGCATTATCTTCCCCCAGCATGCACTCTCACTCCATAATGTATTGATCGGGCAGCTGCGATGGTATTTTTTACACCTCAGAGTCGGCGCCTGATGTATGCCACTTCATTGAGTCATTACGGCGAGCGGAGAGTGGCGCGCAGAAAGAGCTGTTAAAAATGAATAGAGGATGAAAAATGAGAAAGCATTCCATCAAACCCCGCCTCTTCCCTGCCGCTCTCCGGCCGGGAGACAGCAAGTCTGTTGCATTTGTTTTGTGTCTTTTCGATTGTCGTGTGAGCGAGTGTGTGTCATAGTTAATGTTTGTTTTTATAGCTTGGTGCTGTTGAATACTTTGTTGGCAGAAATTCAAAGTTGTTACTTTTCGGTAACTGCATGATTATAAAGTTTCACCTCTGTTGACCGCATTACAGTTCAATATTTGTTGTGTGTGTGTGTGTGTGTGTGTGTTTGTGTTTGTGTGTTTGTGTGTGTGTGTGTGTGTGTGTTTTAAATGGAGCAGCCAATGTAGTCTGATTCCCAAACAAATTATTCTGATGAGTCCGTTCTTTCTAGTGAGTCAAAAGCGTCCAGCGAGACCAGTGTAATATGTTACTTGAACAAATGATTCTTATGAATTGGTTCTTATTAGTGAATCAAAAACCATGCTGCATGACCAGTGTAATCGAAATGATTCCCAAACTAATAACTCTTATGAGTTGTTTTTTAGTGAGTCAGAAGATTACAGTTAGACTGATGTTATCTGATTCTCAAACAAATGATTCTTATAAGTTGGTTCTTTTTTTGTTTTTTGTTTTTTTTAGTTAATCATAAGGATTTCAATGAAAAATTTTCAGCATGACCACCAGTGAAGTCCAAATGATTCCTGAACTAATGACTCTTATGGACCAGTTCTTTTTTTGTGAATCAAAATGTAGTTTACAACTTACTGTTATGTTTTACATTTCTTTAGCATGTTAATCAGAAGTATTGTATGAAAGTAAATGAATGAAACAAGTTTGTCTTTATTGTTTGGCAGTGAAATTATTTTTCAAATACTTCTTAAAAGTACTAGAAGAATTGTTATTGGAACTGTTAAGGAAGTGAAAGTTGAAATTGGAACCACAGCCGGAATCATTAAATTTTCAAAGGTCTAGTACGTTGTCTATAGTCAATAGTTCCTTGTATGTTTTTCACTTGCTAGTAATATAATTATTTGTTTATTATTTTTTAATATCTAGACTAGAATAGATTGTTTTAATGGCCTCCCAAATGGCTGATCTGATATTGACCTCATTCTGATGCTTTTGAGTGGGCATGTTCTTTCTGTGTGTGTGGAATGAGCTGCTGTTGAAGGATGACTGAAGAGTTGTTGACAGATGTGAGAGGTGAGTTCCTCTTCTAGAGGTGAGGTAATGTGACATGGTCAGACTCTCCTGGACAGCCCCTCCTCTCTCCAGGTGTGGAGGTGAGGTGCTGCGGGTCATTTCCTGTGCAGATGAGTTTCAGTGTGGGAAGATGATCTGAGCTCACCTGCCCACCACGGCCCACAGAGCCATCCTTTGTTTATTCATTTAGTGCTGCAGATTAACCCTGGCTGGCGGGCCTTCCTGGAAACGGTATCCAAGTGACTGCGTAGAGGTGAGTAGCCTCTGCTTCTCTCTCTCCTCACCTGGAAATAAACGTCTGGTCATTTACGTCTGTGTGTTTCCAATCAGTCAGGAACGTCTGAAATGCCTGGGCCGGATTCCAACGGAGCGTCCTCTAAATGAAGCCGAAAAGAGATGTAGTGCTGAGCACTCATGCGTTCTCATTCAGTACAACTGCAAAACATGCATAATTTTACTCAAAAATGAAAATCCTGTCAGTGTTTTCTCACCCTCATGTCGTTCTGAACTTGATTGAGAAGGATGAGAAGTTGTACGGGGGGGGGGTTGCTCTTTTTAGTGCAGTTATAATTGATAAACTCTGGACTATTAAATGTCAAAAAGGATGCAGAAGGGCAATAAAAGTGTCAGTAAAGTGCACTATTTTCCAAATCTTTTGAAGCCATTTAGAAGTTTTGTCTCTAATATTTTGATTTTTTACAAAAAAAATTGTGAATCAAACATTTCAATGAATTATTTGATTCAGTTCACAAAACCTGTCTGAATGATTTGTTCACAGATCATGAATTACTCTCAATGACTCAAGAATAGAGTGACCAAGTGATAAAAACAAATTCCAAATTCATTGTAACTGTGCTGGAAAGAGCAACCAGGAAATTATACAGAATTTCTCCTAGAAATATAATCCATACGAGTTTGAAACAACATGAAGATGAGTTTTTTTTTCTTCATCTTGGACTGAGCTAATTCTTTAATTTGTCTTTCTGTCCTTTTTCGTTTTGCATTTCTCTTGTTTTTCTCCATCTGTCCATTCTCTCTGGACCTCACTGAGCTGAGATGCACTGGCGTCATCAGCGGCGAGAGCGAGTGAGCGAGTGAGGCAGAAGTGCACACCTCGCACATTTGATTCACAATCTGTTTTGGCAGGCCAGGCAAGCAGGAGATACAAGTCCAGAGCATCATAAAGGTCTTGACAGTTTTCTTAGAGTGAGCTTTTTCTCTGTTCTTTTTGTTTTTCCAGTTTTTCCCCCCTGTAATCTTAATTTAAGTAGATTTATGACATGCATGTATGTCAGTGTATGTTTGTGTAGCTACAGAAGGAAAGCGTGTGAGGTTTGCTGTCCAGTGCTGTGTACACTTCAGAAGACCCTGTGCCTCTCTCTCCCTCCCCTTGGGAATGTTATCAGTAGAACAGGAAGCACAAGTTATCACATTCTTGGTGCACACGGCTTCAGAAGAATCCATTAATTTGACGACAAGAGCACAGGACCAGATGTGAAAATCTCGCTTGATTTGAACTTTGCCCAGATCTTATCACAGTAATTTATACCTCATTGTCTCAGTCCAGGGCTGGAAAGCATCATTTCCAGATCATTTTAATGGATTTCTCTCCCCACTCCCTCTCCCCCTTGTTTCAGAGGCCTAGAGAATGTGGGTTTGTGTGAAATTATGAAAAATGCTTTCATTAGTATTCCTCTGGCTCGCCGAAACAGACCCCGCACATGGACCGCTCTCCCTTCCGTGCGCCCCGTGCGTAACGCCATTCGTACAGACTTCAAAACGCGTCCCTCCTTAGGCCAAAGGGCTCGCTGCCAGGTACACCCATTATTGCAAACTGTCTCTGCACACAGGGACGTGCTCGCCGGGATTCGACCGGGGGCTCTTCAGAGTGATTGACGTCTGGTGCGGTCAAACAAATGTGCTTCCCTCGTTAGAGCCACCGCTGTGCCAGTATTGAACCCATTCGGTTACATTTAAGTCTGCCAGCCGTAACACAGTCACATGGGAGCGGAAATGTATTCAGGAGCACTGAACACGCAAAGCGGTCTTTCCCAGAAACATGTGTTTCCAATGAACTCCCCAAACTGCTCGCATGTAAGCGGTGGTCAGGCGCAAGGGATAATTTATTCTGCTCTGGATAGACTTGTCATATTAATTATAGCCCAGGCCAGAAAGCCTGGATGGCAGGTTGGAGTCACCTCGGTTATTTTTGGAAGCCTTGAGAAGGTACTGCACGCTTTCTTTTCACCTGACTTAAGCTTCTCAGTCAACACTCTTCCTGGAATGCCACTCCTATCCAAACAGTGTCTCGGTTGAACCATTTTGGTCCCGACAAAGCTCTCAGGCTACATTAATGCAGACCTACACAATACTATAGTGGTCTCGAGTTGTTTCTTGCAGGCTCTGGAGAGCCATTCTGGTTTGAAACGAGCTCAGAGATGCACCTTAATTGTCATCAGCAGGAGGAAGAAGAAGCCTGAACCCATAGGCGGAAAGTCTCTCTTTACGCTTCTGTCGCCTCAAACTAGGCTGAGTGCTAAGCGGAACATAATTCAGTAAATTAGTCCGAGTAAACACAACCCTGAGCCCCTGAGCCAATCAGAAAAAGGAAACACTGAGGGACCGTGAGCAAAAGATGCCAGAACTATTGTGAATCAAGCTACAAGTATGTGTAAATGATTTGTTTTCCATTTGTACCAGCAAAACGTTGACTCCAATGCGCCATCCTGCCCACCGTGTTCTCGGTTTTAGCTCGGTTCGTTCTTGTGCATCACAGACGGAGATCGAGCTGTCTAGGCTTACTTGTACTGACCCCGAGAAATATTTCCATTGAGGCTTTGTTGTGAATTCTAATAAACACCATGATTTGAATTAACCGGCAAGCGTTTTGAGTCATTTTAATAAATTAGCTCCACATGTTTCTCTGTTTTTTCCCCTTCCACCCCCATTCCGTTCATGGAATCACCCATGTTAGCTCCAAAAACACTTGTTTTCCTCTTCGCCTACCTCTGTAGGGATGAGTGTATAACACCCAGGAGAGAGATCAATGTGAACAATGTGTAAAAGAAAGTCAGGGAATATGTCTCAAAGCATTTTTATAGTCAAAGAGTTGGAGACGTTGATGTCCAACCTCTGACTTCGCTCAGGCAGCTGGGGCAGGAAAATCAGGATACAATTTGGCACTTAAGGAGACTAAATGATTTCCTCCTCCCTGATGATTTCTACTGGGAAATGTGTCCGTGCACTGAAAATTACATCCGGGAAAATGTTTATGTAGGGTTTTTTTTTTTTTTTTTTTTTTTGCCTCTTTCGAATGAATGAATATTCCTCTAACCTTTTACGCTCAACACAATGTAGCCCTCTCTTTCCTCTCATTAACCTCCTTTCTTAGCATTTTTACACAACCGTGTCACCGCTTTCTTGGCAAATGCCTGTTTTCAGGAGGTTGGCAGTACTCCTGAGGAAAACTGCTAAAGTATGGCCTTTAAAGAGCACTACTTACTCAACCTCCCCCTGATCTGAGTGCTGAGACCCATCATGCCGAGCTGTGTCACCCAAACCCCTCTGTAGATGTAAACAGTGCACCACTTAATTCTTTTATTTTGGCGTCTTGCACCCAATTGGACCCACTTTTAACCCCTCTGGCATTTTAATGTGGTCTGCTGGGAAACCTGAGACCCTTGCTTAGTGAAATGAAGGTATTTGATGTTGCATGTTGTCCTCCCACCAGTTAGACATTAAACGTAATGACTTTTTTTCTCCCTTACCGCCTCATATTATGTCCGTTCCACCTAGAGCGCCAACAAGCCTCTTTCTCACATTGTTTTTCTTTCCGTTTCCTTGCTTTTTCCCTCTCCATTCACAATAAAACTGCAGTTGTACACATCTACCACAACCTGCTGTCTGGAAACAGAATTTAAGGCTGAACCATGGGCTGTTAAAAGCCTTTAACAGGGCTGACAGGAAAAATGCTGATAAACCTAAGTGTTGTGTGAAAGATGCCTCTCATGTAGCTCAGACTGTTTCCAGTTCTGTCTGTTCTCTCTAAACAAGGCTGCCATTAGGTAATGTGATGTGTGTTCTGGGTTAAGCGGTTGGAGATGCTGGTGCATAGTTTCTCAGATTTCTGATTCATTTGCTATAAATAAGCCCAGGGGAGCCAGAGGTGTTGGGTCACTTACTGTAATGGCTGAGGAACTGAGAGGGGAGGAAATGGAGGGATGCTTGAAGAATGACTCCACTTTTCTTTGATTTGTTTTCTTTAAACAGCTCATGCACACAACACATTTACACAAACACCAATTTAAAAGAATGCCAAAAAAAAAATCTCATTGGCTTATACTGAACCCAAATACCTTATAAACATACAGTAGGGCGGGGGGTCTTTTGTTTTGGACCACTGGAAAGTGATTCAAGCAAGTGATTGAATTTAATTGTATTCCATTTTCCATGTCTTTTGGGATTATTTAGAATGACCAGCTTATGAGTCAATTTATTTGATTTATTTTGATTTGAGATTTGATTGATCCAGTTCAGTCTGTTGGTGTGATTCAGTTGATTTGTTTAAGTTTAGTTGATTCTAATTCATTTGGGTGAATTTCAGTTTTAATGTGGATTTTACTTGCATTTGAACTAAATGTGATTTGATTTGATTCATTTGATCCTGTTTGATTTGATTATTGTATATTTGGATAAGTTTCTGATATAATGCATATTTTGCTTACATATGAAAACTAAGTCTGTAAATTGTAAAGGGAAATTTTTACTTATGAAAATATACAACAATGCCCAAACTTTGCAGTTCAGTTTATTTTTATATTTAACATGTATAATAATCAACACGACCAATAATTGCTCTGTGTATACCAGTTGAAGTAAATTATACATTTCTAGTCTAATAATATTATAAGACAAAATTAGAAAAAATAATAAACTCATGAGTACTTGGGTTATAAACCAGAAAAGCTCTTAATGAGTCCATAAGTATGTATACATAGAAATCAGAACATTCCATGTACAAACATTAATTTCTTTTGAACATCTTTCCTTCTGCTTACTCTTTACAAACGCAAGGAATTCCATTTCTGCTGGGTTAAGCATGACTGTGTGTATTGTGGTGTGTGTGTTTTCGTCCCTCTGAGGCTTGAGAAATCCCCAGTGGAGCCTCTGGACTGTGCTCTGTGTATTTCAAACATATGGGAATCAGCATGGTTGCAGTCCCCTCACAACAGGCGAGTGCTTTCACTTGATTATATTATCTGTTAAACATTTTTTCCTCTCGTTTTTTCCTTCAGCGCTTGAAAAAGGGGAGCGGTATGTGACCCTTTCTCTGCTGAGGGGTCAAGTGGTGATTGCTGATGTTGTCTGCTCTAAACACATGTTTAGCCCAATGCTGCTCACCCAGTCCCCCTAAAGGTTTGGTAACCATTAAGTTACTTCCTAAGTCAGTTCCGGAGTCAGGCCTCAGAGGACTGGGCAAAAAGGTGGGCGTATGATTTAGCATCGTTGTCCTTTTTTCTTATTTCTTCTTTGTTTGCGTGCAAGTTCCCATGTGTGTTTTTATGCTGGGCCATTCAGTCACTGGCTTCCTGGTCCTTCTCACACAGGTGAATATCTCCCCGAGACATGGCACGGCTCACGCAATTCTGTCCCAGACAGGAAGTGCCATGGTAAGCTCTGTTATGATAGTGGATCAGCAGCTAAGAGGAAGAGCTGTGAACTTCACATGGGAGCAGAGCTGTCGAGTCCGACTGTGGCCACCACCTCAGGGCCCAGCTGCCCAGCAGGAAATGAAAGGATCATTTAGTTTGTGGCAGATGAGCAGGAGGGGAAAGGGAGGGGACGGCGCAGACAGACGCACGATTTTAACCCTCCTGAGACAAGCAAAACAAGCTCTGCTCAGATGTGCTGTGGCAGAGGTGTCAGGGTGTACGTGTGTCTGCGGTGACCCGGTGGAGGGTACGTGTCAGAGAGTTGTGTGGTGGGATGGAAAGAAAGAGAGAGAACGGTTGTCATGGCTGCAGCGGTAGCTGTTTTAATGCTGTCGTTGGTGGAAGATTTGTGACAAGCCAGTCCAAAGGTGGCTAGCTTCCCTGTCCAAGTGAATGTATCGCCTTCATTTCAGACCTCGAGTTCTTGTACTCTCCATTCTGACACCTCGCCCCACAGTCAGGACGCCTCCTTTGAGCCTCACTGCATTTCATCATTAATCACTGTAACTGTTGCTCATACTTTGAATAGAACACATCCACTTACCCTTAATATTACATTCCAGCGTGTAGTTCGCCCCACACTATTTATACAGTGAATGATACCTTTTTAATTGTGTGACTTTTCTTATCTCACTACACAAAATGTCTATTAGAATACATTACCGGTGGGGTTGTCAGTGATGCTTCGGATATTTTAAATCCATGGATTGGCGAAGACTGTGATACTCATCTCATCATTCCTTTACCTTAATTATTGCAGTCTGGCCACTGATTAAAGATGGTTTTGAGCACATGGCAGACAGATGAGTGGTGTTCCTATATGACTCGGTATAGGAAACTTCCTGTTTGGTCCTGAAGATATTTAGGGGGGTTTTAGGGTTTGAGATGATGATGATGATAATTTGGATAAAAGAGCTGAGGGTACCTAATAAGTTCTGAAGACTCAGACCACCTCAAGATAAGAGTGTTATTCTCTGTATAACACTGTACAAATATAGGGTTTGAGATGATGATGATATATCGTATGTATATATAATATATATATATATATACATATATATATATATATATATATATATATATATATATATATAATAGAAATATAGCATGCTCTGCAGATTTATAGGTATTTGTCTCCCTCTGGTTTGGGGGTGTGAAATGGTGCCATTGCTTGGGCCTGCTCAGGTAAGAATGCAGTAGGGTTGTTTCCATAGTGCTGTGCATGACAGTCGTAAGTGTTGGCACTTGTGAGAAACACCTTACTTCCCCAGAACTACGTGGCAGCAGGCACAAGGCATGTTGAAATGACGTGCTGTCATCCACCGCGACACACAGCGCAAGAAGCCTGTTTGGCTGAACAAGCTGTCTTTTGAGTGAGCACTGCACATTTTCAGAGGGTAGGGGGCGATTGGGAAAAAGTGCAGAGGGTGCCTCTTCTGAGCAGTCTCCTGTCAGATGGAGGCTTTATCTTTAAGTCAGTGTAGCGGATTGTACACGAGCACAGATACTACTGAGTTAAGAAAACAAAAGGTTTGGTTTGGTTGGGTAGGGGGAGGTTCTGTGGTGCTACTGGCTGTTGTAGCACTGGCTGGAAGTGGCACATGGCCTGAGGTGCAGAGCTCAGACACAAGAAAGACTCTGTGTGCCATTAGAAGGGTGATTAGGATGTCTGCTTTGCCCCAGGCTCAGGACGGCCTCTGGACTAAACAGGCCTTTACGCTGGCTGGTCTTCTACAGCCACATCCCTGTCTGCTCACAGCGCTCCACTTCAGACTCCTTCTGAAACCAGTGAGCAATCACAAGAGGAGGTGCCCAGCCATAAGAGCACAAAGTGCGTTTGTGTGTGTCCGCTTGAGCGCGTATGTGAGTGCTCCAACAGTGTGAACCGGCGAGGTGCAGCGAGACATTGTTAACACGGTCCAGCTTACAGGCGTGATCAGTATTCTTTAGAGAGGACGATACCGGGGCCAAAGGAAATATTCCCCGTGCTCGTTTATTTCTCATGGCACTGCTGGAATGTCCCAGTGCATCCTGGGTGTTCCACTCGCTCACTCGTTAACAGCTTTCACACAGGGTACTAATTAACCTCTCACATCCTGTTCCACAACAGGTTTTTTTATATTCCGCAAACTCCCAGCTTCTACTCTAAGTGACCCTTTTAACAGAAATCGCCTCTCAGTGTGTTTAAAGTCCTCACACAGCATCTCCATTAGACTCAGCGTCCTCAATTTATCCCTCTTGACCTTTTGCCAGAATGCCACTGGCAGTTTCAATTCAGTTCACTGCACAATTTCCTTGAGGTCACTTTGTGGATTGCTACAAAACATTGCAAAAACATTGGAAGCTATCAATGATGGTATAATGGTGGCAGGAAAAGGCGCAGGTTGTACATCCCAGACCTGCATCCAACGTTAACTCTGCTGGTTTACACTACGATTTAAATGGTATGGTGGAGGGATGCACAGATATTAAAATTATGGCCGATACTGATATTCTGGTAATTATTTTAAGGCCAATAACCAAGAAATGTTGTCTAAATAACTAAAAATACTAAAAGGTAAAATCAGTTGGCTAGTAACTGATTTGGTACCTATATATGTATAATGTAAAGTTTTTTTGTATTTTTTTTTAAGCAGATAAATTAATAAATGTGCATTTTAAATTATTTTAATTTTGATGTTTTACTGTTAAAAATATAATGCATTTTTTAATTTATATTTATGATATATAAAAAAGTCTCTTAATAATGCTAAATTTGTTTTATCAGAAACATATTTTTTTAATTTGTTACAATTTAAAATAACTGTTTTCTATTTTTATGCATTTTAAAATATTCCTTTAAATATTCCTTTATTCCTGTGATAACTAAATATTATTTCATTCCTGTGATAGCAAAGCTGAATTTCAGCTGAATTTAATTGTCTGTTACTTCAGTCTTCAGTGTCACATGACCCTTTAGAAATCATTCTAATATGCTGATTTGATGGTTAAGAAAAATGTCACATCACCAGTTTGGAAAACATTTGCTTTATATCTTTGTGGAAACCATGAAACACTTTTAGTGTCCATTTATGAATACAAAGTACAAAAGAACAGCATTCAGATTTTTTAAAATTATTTTCTAAAAGAAAAAATAGAAATGTATTATACTAATAAAAATGTACATGTGAGCATGCACATGTAAATATCCAAATAAATGAATGAATATGGTCATGCATGGTGAGCATGGTTATGTATGTATGGAGAATAAGATGTGGAGCATGGGTAATGTTCAGAAAAAGCCCTGCACACCTCTTGCGTTACCACCATGCTACTCTCCGCGGCTGTGTACAATCCTGCCACATCACAGTCTATTCAGAATAAATGGTTAAATGCACTTCTCAGTATTTGTTCTTTAGAAAGTAAAGAAACCAGGTCACAGGAGCCCCTTGCAGTCAAGTCTTAATTGGTTCTCTTGCTTCTGGCATGCATTTTGCCAACGGCAGAAACCGTAACTTGTGTGCGGCCTGTTTGCGTCTTTGTACAAACTTCACTGATTTGGACTGAGCCATTGTTGAACCCTAACAAGTCGGACACCCCACACTTTCCTCCTCCCTGGAGCCTCAGATGTAATTATGGAGCTTGTCTCCTGGCAGTTGCAGTCGGAAAATTCACCAACAGCCCAAAAGTGAGTGTCCATTAAGGCTTGTCTGACTCGACCCCGTTGTTTAGAGGGGGTGAAGCGAGGCGCAAAAACGTAGCGTGGGCAAGTAGCAAACATGTCTGTTTACTGGAGCATGCAGCAGCCTTCCAGCTCCTGCTTCCTGGACTTGAGCGCCTACTGTGGGTGTGCGAGGACTAGTTTAGGAGCTGGCGCTGCCCACGTGAGTCAACCCACATCACTTTCACTGCCCACTAATTGCAATGAGGTTTAGAGCGGCATTAGGTAAATGTCACTTCACAACTGCAGCTCAAACAGAGAAATCGCCTCTTCAAGCGTCTTTTACACACCATGGGTGTCTCTGTCAGCTGGTAGGGCCACTGACAACACTGAGATAGATAAAGTGCATAAAGATGCACTTGAGCAGCTGTCAAATTAAAGAGAAACATTTGTTTAGGTTTTTCCTCTCTACGTCTTATGTCGCTGTGAAACAACAAATGCCTTGATGGTAATCAATTAGACCACAGAACCATCCACTGTGTCGGTAATTACAACAACTCTAACGTAATTGGCTTTTAAATCATTTGCGAATGACTGAACTCAAAGCATATGCCCTTGGAGCGCACAACCAAGCATAAGACGCCATCACTACCCATCTCCCCTCAGCAGCGGGGAGGAGACGGCCTGTGGACCCACAGCACTTATTTTTCGATTGATAGAATGCTATTGCATCATTAATAAATGCCTTCTTTTGAATGTACTTTTTCAGCACAGGAATTCTTTGATTTTTGGTTGATGTTGAAGATTCATCCATACGTTCTGTCCATTGAAGGTCTGCCCAATATATTGGTGCTCTATATATATAGCAAAACCTGTATGCATTTCTTTCTTCTGCTGAACACAAAAGAAAATATTTTGAATAATGTGGGTAACCAAAACCGTTTCTGGTCCCCATTAATGTAAGATAATGAGTAAATGATGACAGAATTTTCCTCTGTGGTTTATTTATCCCTTGTAAGATCATCTAAAACTCTTTCAAAGTTTTTCTTTAAAAATAATACTCCTGTTAAATGTGATCTTTAACAAATCTCTATATGAATATTTGTTTTTCATACTATACTTTATAATGGTGATGCCTAAATTCACTTGTAGCATCACTATTTGATTTTTGTGTTTTATTTTTAATTTTGACAAATCCGTATACATTTTTATATTGTTCATCTATCAGTTATCAATATCAGCAAGAATTTTAATATCAATGCATCCCTATTTTAGTGCCATATACTGTTTTTCAGTTTTGGAGGGTGTGCAAACTGCTTAAAAGACTGCTAGTTTTCTATTATGGGGGGGTTAAATGTGTCTTATGTCATGTTTAATTGATTTGCTTAAAGTGAATGTGGTCATGATCTCATTTTTCATGCCGCTAATGATCTTATATATAAGGGTTCGGTACATTAAGTGCAGTCCAGGGCATGTCTTGTAAATTTTTTTTATTCCTCTATGAAATATTCAAATTCTTGGGCAGAACATGATGTTTCTTTTCATGTGTTAAAAAGCCCTCTCTGTGCCACTTTGAGTTATAGCCACTCCTGCCACTGCGGATAATGGACAGCTGACATGCTGGTGCAGAAACATGGCTCTGGGCCGTCCAGCGGTGACATCGCACTAGCAGACTGCCACCACGCTCAATCAGTCGTAAGCCACACTCATAAACTCACCATGACAGACATTGATCACCGCTGTCACTCGCTAGCCATGTCGTGATGAGTTTATAGTCACACGCTAGACATGCAAATGCTGTGGCGTGACACTAATGGTCATTTAGATTTTGCATGTGCGTGCTCGTATGTCCGCCTGTCCATCTGTCTCATATCTCAATCGAGGGAAAGCAGAGAGAGGGGAAAAAAAAGCACACAGCTGGACACGCACAGTTTGCCAATTCGCTGTTTGTTCCGGATTTCAGCCAGTTTACACACTCTGCTCATTTTATTCAGGCTCTGGTTGAGTTCCATGTTCCATTCCCTTTTGAAGTCACGATAGCTCCTTCTGGCCTTAAATTAACAATAACATGATATTGCTGTTTTGCTATAAAAAGCCTGACACTCCCTGCATGGGCTTGTCTTGTTGCTTTTGCTTTGAAACAAAGCGGAGAACACACAAACACAAGAGAAGCGGCCAGTTTGACTGTTTAGGGGTCTACAGCTGCCCAAATGATGCTATTGTTTGGTGTCTTAAAGTCTCTTGTAATCACTCCAGGAAAGTTTCCTTATGAACACTTTATGGAATGCTGAGGCTAAATACGTTGATGTTCAGTAGAACCTGAATTTGACATCATTCCTGAACTCTCAGCTTTGCCTGAGTTGTTCTTGTTGCTGTGGATCTTTGGTAGGATGTAGTTTGTAATTAGACACAGATGTTTCTAAAGCAGCTTGGCCAGACTGTTATTCTTGCCTATGCTGAGTACTTATTCTACCCTCCTCATTTCAAGCTGCAATCACTTTAAAACTTTCCCAAAATTCCAAGCCTTAATGCAGTTTTATGTGGCATTTAGTCGCACAGCGATCACGTGGTGCTACAGAGGGGCCTTTTTTCAATTAATATATTTCTTCCATCAACTCTAACCAGCAAATGATTGTGCTTAGTGTTGTTTTGTTTCATTCTGGGTATTTATCATCTAGCCTTTGTAAGGAATTTCAGAACATCACTTATATTACAGAACACTGTTTAAGGATTGGTTGTCCATTTGTTAATCTGTGAGAACAGATTGTGATGCATTTGTGAATTGTGTTCTATGGAAGAGGCTTAGCATCTCTGCATAATTCATAAATAGTATCATATCCTTTCTGAGCTTATGCTTAGAATATTTTAATTCATCACTGTCGCCTTGAGAACATGGGTGGTGAAGTAATTCTGGTGTGGACAGCAGGACTCCAGTGGAATTCCCCGCTCCGATGTAACCACACTCGCTGCTTTGATCTGGTGTGAGCATTTCAATGATGCTGAATTGGAGAACCAGGGTTTAGTTTACTGTGATGTGTGGTGGAACATGGAGAACTGGCTCTGTCATACATGGATTAGTTTTTTATGACTTTATGGCTTCTGACTTTTTGGTGCTCTCGATCTGATAGCAGTCATGTGACGAACAGATTTAAGGCTTAAGCTCTGTTCCAAAACTTAGTGAGCTGCCTACTGTCTACATGCTACATAGACAGCTGTCTTTTATGGCAGTGTCCTAACTGAATTAGAACCTCATAAATTACTGATTTGAACACATAGACACCATGAAGCAATACAGGCAATGCAGTATTAAAAATGTATATACTTGGCACACATGAATTTGGGATATAATACTAGTTCAAAAAAATAGTAAAAACAGTTTTTTTCTTCTTATAGTTGTCAGCATTAAAAGTTTTTTTTTTTTTTTTTTTTTTTGGTAGGTTCTTGCATGTCATCCACCTTGGATTTTTGTTTTATTTAATGTAACTTCTTTTGATAATTTTCAGTACTGATTTATTGTTATTTAAATATTTATAAAATATATTTATAATATAAAATAAATTATCTAGCTTTTAGCAATCTGGGGTTTTGTTTTGTTTTGTTTTGTGTTTTGTTTTGTCTTTTTTGTTTTGTTTTGTTTTGTTTTGTTTTGTTTCATTTCGTTCTGTTTCGTTCTGTTTCATTTCGTTCTGGTTCATTTCGTTCTGTTTCGTTCTGTTTTGTTTTGTTGCCTTCTCTGTAAAAGGAATAAAAAATAGTCAAATTAAACATAAGTTGCCTACCCTCACGCATTTTATGTCTTAAAATAATGTCTATGAAGGTATTTCACTAGGTTCTGGAAAAGCACCATAGTCTTTAAAAAGCACTCAATAGTGAGCATTTTAATAATCTACTGATGACGGCAGCAATCCTCTCACTACGAGAGACTGATCCCGCAGCTCAGCATGCTGGTTTGAGCGGTTGGTAGCAGTGTGTTAAACTTCTGAACTGAAAGACACATTGTGAAAGGCAATTCCATTTTCATCAAAGTTAAATCAGTCCCTCTTTAAAGTGGCTTAAACGGTTCAAATTAGTGGTGGGCTTTTTCGAAGCCAGTATATAGGAGTCTCTCAAGGCCATGTGTTTGTGGGCTGCGGCATGCCTTGCTTTAAGGTCAAATGTTGCGCAGTGAGCTCGTCGATGACTCACATGGTAAAATCCACTTTTCAGAAACCATCATGAGCTCATCTGAGCTTCAAACTGTTGCACCTGACCAAAATCCTGAAGAGATGAACAAAGTTAATACCTAAGAAGGAAAGTATGGCACTGTTGTTTCGTCTATGCCGAGGCCGTGATTTCTTCTCAAAAGCCGATCTAACTGTAATTAGTCTGTTCCGTCAGTATTTATATTTTTAGCTCTGGACTGACTAAAGAGAATATGGGAGCAATCTATGACTGGCTGGTATCCACATATGGGCCTGATCTGGAAACGGCTGTTTGATGCAACTTGCCGACCTCCATATTGAAGAGATTTCCAAACGCAACCGAGTCCAAAGTGTGCCATGTCACAAAGCATTGGTTTCAGAACAGCATTCAGTGGAAAGGAAGGTTAAGCATTTTATTCTTTCCGTTTTATGTACTTTTAACACAATATTTGTGAAACCAGACTGATTAGTTAAATAATGAATACTATAAGTGTTTTTAAAAGGTTTACATCTAACAAAAACTTTCATTTTAATCAATATGTTTAAAATGTAATCTCACAGGAGATTGCAAGACAAAATGATATTATAGTATAAAAAGGCAGTTTTATTGTACATAATGTCTACATTCTGAGATAACATGACCAAACAAGTACTACTCATTTCTGCCCCCCTTTTAGTGATCATTTGGTTAATCATGCATGACAAATATGTCTATAAATATGACGTCTCTATAGTGGAATCAGTAACTCAGTTTCTTTGTTTTGGTGCAGTGTTGCATCCACACCAGTAGGTGTCCATATACAGTCCAGGATGAGTGCTGTATTGATCAGTGAAGCATTAACAAATTAATACTTGGTGAATCTTTACTTGCAGTTCTTTTATCATTTTTATACTGCTTAGTGGCACATTAGTTAGTCCCAGACTCCTTTGATTCCTTCACTGAAAAAGACAAACCACACAGAAATCACTCCATTATTATCTATGCAGTTGTCATGTAATTATTTGGCAAGTTGAACCTCAGAAAACATTTCCATTCCATCCGCTCATACCAACAGAATCTCAGTGTCATCCTCATATTGATAAATAAGATGTGGTATTACCATAATCACAACCAAGCTGTAATAATGGTTTTGCATGACCAAACGTGCAGCAATTTGACTGTGGCTTGAAAGTGAGGAGGTGCAAACAGCTATTTCTTTTATTCTCAATTTCCTCCACTTTAGAGGATTCTGTGGTCGGTTGAGTGAAGTATTAAATCTTTATATCGCCAAATGTAATACTCAACCAATTTTTAAATTAAGTTTTAACATATGGGACACCCGACCACAAACAAAACGAGTACATATTGTGAACTGTTTTGAGGACATTTGAGCTCAGAAATGTGAAAGTTTTGCCAGCAGAGCTGGTTTCTTTCTCACACACAAACACACACTTTGAATCCATACTTAGATATGCAGAAAATTAAGCTGAAAAAGTTCTGACTTATAATGTTTATTAATCTGTATTACTTAAATGAAGAAGTGTGTGTCCTTTTTTGTTTAGTGTTTTGTTTTATTTTGTTTTTTTGTTTTGTCTTGTTTTGTTTTTGTGTTTGAGTTTTTTGTTTTGATTTTTTTATTTTGCTTATTTTGTTTTGTGTTTTCAGTTTTGCATTGTTTTGTTTTTGCTCATTTTTTGTTTTTGTTTATTAGATTTTTTATTTTACTTATTTTGTTTTGTGTTTTCTTTGTTCATTGTTGTTTTTGCTTATTTTTGTGTTTGTTTTATTAGATTTTTTATTTTACTAATAAACTTCATTTTTGTTTTGTTTTGTTGTTTGTTTTATTCTTCCAAATAATAAGCCATGATTTCTGTGTGAAAAAGTTTTGCACATATGCATGCACATGTATGGTTATTTATTTATTCTTTTATTTTTGCCATTCTAAATGATGCAGTGACACCCTGTCCTGTCTTTGACTGTAAAATCTTTCCGTCGCATCACTTGCTCTTTCTCTGACGACTGAGCATTTTTCCCTGTGAAATCCTCTCCACCAGTCCGTCAGTCAGTCTCGCTCGTTTTCTCTCTCCTTTTCTGGGCCGTCTTCACCTTTCCTGACAGCTCTGTGCCTCATCACCAGCTATCTGAAGTGACAGCTCACATCCTGGGGCTGCAACGGGGGCTGGCTCACTGAAAAAGAGCATCACAGAACACACATACACACAACCTAAACCCTCCTTGCACCCCATGCTCTCATTCTCTCTCGCTCTCGCTGTCACACACTTACATTTACACTCACACAGACCTCTTTGCCCCAGTATTAATTCATAAATGCATTTGCTCTAGTTCACTCTTGGTGCTGCGGGGGCATCAGTGGGGCTATGGTGATATGCTGGGAGGGGGCGCCCGAACACGCTTCACACGCTACTGCCTGCACACTCCGCCTGCTGCCCGATGAAAAACAGACGGCCGCAGACACATATCGTGAGTGTTGTGCTGCACAGAAGATTCACTGGAGTGTGCTTCTGAATGGCAGCAGAGAGCTGCAGTTGGACATTAGTGCTCGGAGAGGCCTGCAGCTGCAGCACAAGCCTAAGGCTTCCTCACCACACTGTGGAGCTTTAAATTGCAACGTTTTTAGCTACCACCCAATGACAGTCTATGTGGAATAGTCTGTCATTTCCATTTTGTACTCCACAAGTGTAAAAGATCAATTTCAGAGCTGTGACATAGGTTGTGACATAGCTCATGCTCTATTTCCCCCAGCATTTTATGTTGGATCTTGTTTTTCTGTATCGATAAAAGCTGAAAACAAGCAATAAAATAAAAGTGCCAATTATAAAAGTTTTGACTTAGTTCATATAGCTCCGAGTAAATTTTGGATGCACAATTTGTTATTTGGGAATTGTAAATTGTCTGAAGTTAGACTAATGAACTATATTACCGTTTTTGTATGATGTTTATTTTACTGTACATGAAGAATTTTTATTTTATATTATGTTATGTTATATGTTATTTTATTTTATTTTATTTTGCAAGTCTCAGGTTGAATCCATTAGCATAACATCTCAGAGTTTGCAGCAACAGTTGTGCAACAGCTCAGACAATTATTAATAATTTTAACAATTCTTATTAAATTATTAATATGCACTGTCATTTTAATATAATTGATCATATGTAATAATTTGATAATATTTCACAGATTATTAATCATATTTAGATAATTATAAACAATCATTTGGATGTTTGTTATTAAATTCTGAAATATTATTTTATTGCGTCTTTTATCCATTTTGCTGGTGCCACCATGTTATAAAATCAATATGCTGAAAGAGGCTGTTCATTACAGTGGTTGTACCATGTTTAAAGGGGTTTCATGCTGTTCCTACTTACCCAAGGAAAAATCACTGTAATGTACAACCTTGAGTGGCTTATTATTTAATTCTACACACATTAAAGAAACTTTAAAGAATCGTGGAACAGTTCTGGGTCAAACATCATAAAAGTAGTAGTTGTTGTTGTTGTGGGCAGTTTTTTGAATTCCAGATTTGTCACAGTAGATTTTCTTTTTTTTTTTTTTTTTTTTTTTACTTAAAGCCTGAGATTTGTTATATATAACCAAGTCTGGCAGCAAGCCTGGCTCTAGACACTGTGGCAAGAGTGAGCGAACAAAGTTGAAAGCGTCTTGGGATCTCATGAAAATCAAAAACAAATCTTCAGGAGCAGCAAGGTTAAACCTACAGGCCCAGTGGCCCTTTGAAGTAAAGAGCAGTGTTGTTAATTGTCGGAGCTGGCTTAGCAAAAGGTGGTAACAATTTAACAAGAGTGTAGGGCAGCAGGGTGCTGGACACGTATCAGGTGTTTGCAGATGTTGTGTGTGGAACATAGGAGGGGAGGGAACTCCAGAGATGAGAGGCCAACTTAACAACCAATAAGTCTTTGTTTGCTCTGCCAACCGTGCTGTAATTGGCCAGGGAGTGAATAGATGCTCTGGGATTGGACGACTGGACTGGTTACTGCAGCTATTTTTACTGTATGCTACCAAACAGACATTAGCAATTATACCTCTGACATCTATCCGCTCCGTGGTACGCACAGTCGATTAGAGGAGAGCTCTTTCTCTCTCTCTCACCCAGCAACAGGTTTCGAATGTAGCGTGGAGGATGAATGGATCTTATTGGCTGCGCTCATGTACAGCAGCCTGGGAAACTTTTTCCCAGCTCTTTTGTTAGATTGCCATCCCGAGACACACGCTCGGGACGCTGGAGACATTTACAGCCACTCACCTCCCATTTGAAACTCTGTTGTTGTTGTATGTTGCATTCGCCAAGTTTGTGTGTGGTTTGTACCGTTTCCACATGTTAAAAGATAACTCCACCTGCATTTCCATGTTGAAGACCTGTTTGCTTGCGAGTATACAAACTTTGTCTAGTATACTGTATATACAGTGATGTTTTGAACCAAGGGGTCAAGGTTTGGTTGGCTTAGCATGGTCCAGTTAGCGCCAGTATTTGGTATCGAAGGTCAGTCAAAATTAAACGTATTCAGAAATTTTTTACATTTGATGCTTTCATTTTAAATATTTTAATATGAACATTTGCTGAAAGTGTACTCCCCTCCCCAGGCCATCCAAGATGTAGATGAGTTTGTTTCTCCATAGGAATAGATTTGGAGAAATTTAGCATTACAACGGATCTTTTACAGTGAATGGGTGCCGTCAGGATGAGAGTTAATACAGTGCTTATATATATTATGTATTGATCTGAGGTTTCCTCAGTGGTTACTGTTTTTCTTGTGTGTGTGTTTGTGGAAGCCGTTATGTTGAAATAGCGTGTCTCACTAATTGCAACTGGAAACTCTACAAAGCAGAAGCAAGTAGCTCGTAGCCGCTGCTGTTTGCTAAGAAATTATAGAACTCCTAGTTACAGACCGAGGCTCAGTAGTTAAAAGCGCCCTCACAGCACACTGTGGATGTGTAGGGGTGTTTCAGTAAATTAATTAGAGGTCTGTAATGTAGAGATCTTAATGCCACCTTTAATTAAATTTTTTTGACTTCGATCCAGCTTTCAGTCACAGCACACACCTCTTCACATAAAAAGCTAAAACACTGTATGTTCATGTAAAATGTGCACGTTGGAACGAAATTAGAGGCTTTGCCCTGTGCACAACCAGGGGGTGTTAGTGACAAACAGAGAGGGTGTGTGTTTGTTGGGTTCGTTAGTGTTTCAGTGTGTGCTGGATTTCACTGTGTGGGTGTTGTGGCTTATAGACTTTGCACTGGACTAAAGACAAAAGTGGCGGCAGAGAGGCGCAGAACTCCCAGTGTGCAGCCTGGACACTGTGTTTGATTCTCAAACAGAGCAGCTTGTGAACAGCAATCTCTTCATTCTGTTCTCTCTCTTTTCTCACTTCTCACTTGTTCAGTTCACCTCATGACAGATATATTCCATTTTGTGGTTCAAATATGATACCTTGGAACATTTTCAGAGAAAGTCCATTTTAAATTTTGTTGAGATGCTATAGTCATGCTATCTATCTATCTATCTATCTATCCTGTGTGTATATATATGTGTGTGTATGTGTGTATATATATATATATATATATATATATATATATATATATATATATATATATATATATATATATATATACATACATACATACATACATACATATAACTTGAGAAACAGATCACTTCTTCCTCCATTATCCTCATCCTTTTCTCCTCCTGTTTAATCTCTGTTTTCCTTATGTTTCTCTCTCTCTCTCTCTCTCTCTCTCTCTCTCTCTCTCTCTCTCTCTCTCTCTCTCTCTCTCTGTCTCTCTCACCCCCCTGCTTCTTTTCCCAGTGGGGGTGTTGTTTATAGAGCATTATAATTTATAACTGAATAGAGTGGATTTAATTTCAGCGCAGAGCCTCGCCAGCAGGGCGCCAGGCTGCAATCAGAGGAATCAGTGCGCTGCGAGCCCTGTTGAATGGAAAGTATTATCACCGGCCACAAACGGACACTGTTTCTCCTTAAACAACTCCCTCGATGCTCCGTGGGTCCGGCTTCTCTTTCACTCCTATTCCTGTTCCTGTTAACCACCCTCCCTCCCATTGTCCTTCAGTGCCACTTCCCTTGCTATTTCTCTCTCTCACTGTCATCTCTTTTCCTCTACATATTTCTAGTCTTCTCTCTGTGTTATTTCCAGTTGTCTTTTTCTGTCTGTTTTCAATTTTTGATGAGCTGTTCTGACAGCATCCCTCTTTAGCAGATCCACGCTGATAGTTATTATACAGCTCATCTGGCTCTACAGTTGTTTATACCTCTTAATTTGACCTCTAGTTTGGAGACTGAACAGTTTTTCCCAGTCGTTTATGCCACTGGCAGGACAGTAAAGCCATGGATGCGCTAAGTTCAATAATATGTAAACTTTCAAGCATTACTGGTTGTGTGTGTTTGTGTTTAGCAGATGACTTTTTCTAGTATAATTATCATAAAAAAATTTTTTTATTGTAAATTGTGAAATTACATGAAATAAGAGGTCACACCATAAGGCTACACTGTTTAAGTGAACTGCAAAAAAGAAATAAAATATTAATAATAATAATAATATGTAAACTTTCAAGCATTACTAATTGTGTTTGTGTTTAGCAGATGACTTTTTCCAGTATAATTATCATGAATATAGTTTTTAATGTAAATTGTGAAATTACATGGAATAACAATGTTTAAGTGAACTTCAAAAACAAAAAACAAAAAAATCTGATTAAAAAAAAAGTGATTAAAAATCTTAAATAGTGTCTAGTTACATGAGACCACAATGAAAATTAAAAAAGAAGAAATGTTGTCATAGTTTTAATAATTTAAACAAAGAACATTTTTAACAATCCAATAAAAATATTTATTTTGTGTGAGTACAGTAAATTATGACAGGTTATCCAAATTTGTGTAAATTTTGCTGGAAAAAAAATCTCTCAAACTTTTATTCTTATAATTTGTAGTGGAAAAAATATGAAATACTAAATATAACACTGACTTTTTGTATCACACTGTTTATTTTAATGTTTTAACGTTGCTTTGGGAAAGTTTTAAATGTCCCATTCTGATATTTAAGTCACCCTTGACATCTTATGTCACTTTCCAACGACTTTCTGACTACCTCTCTATTCCTGTCCTTATTCTTCTCTGGGCTTTGCTTTCCGCACTCAGCAAAGCCCGCTTATACTGATCATATTTTAAATGGAGCGCAGCAGCCAACTCTCTCTCCTCTCTCTCTCTCTCTCTCTCTCTCTCTAACAGCATAATTAATACCTTGCATTTACACTGACTTAGATGAACTCCACTTTTTTTCTGTCTCCTCAAACCCAAGCCATGATTGCAAAAGGGTTTGAAAAGCTTTATGGAGTTCGAAGAATAACACGCTGGTTTGAAAAAAAAGAGAGAGGGAGCAAGAGAGAACGGGTTGACATCAAAAGCCACAATTAGCTCATTACTTTTACTTGAAGTTTGGAGACCACATAAAATGAAAGGAAAAAGTCATTTCTTTCCTTGCACTCAGTGTTTTCTCGAAGGACGCTAGCAGAGCGGGTTCATAGGAAGGGCTTGTCTAGTAAAAAACTTACAGTATGATGGTTTTTATTATCAAATATGTCCTAATAATCCTTATGGGTGTTGCCTGTTTTTCCCATCGGCTAGCGGTGGTGGCATTTTGCTTCTGTCCTGCTCGTGATTTCACATGATGTGCTTTACATAAGTTTTTTTTTGTCTTAAAATCGCAAAACTGTCAAAAAGTGATGTATGTGGAAAAGTCTTCAGGGTTGATTCTGGATCTGCTCATTTACATTTAATCTAAGGCCAGTCCACTGTAGTTATTGCTAGAAACCTGGGAAGAAGAACCAGGCCTGTCTTAATTGCAGCTGCTCCTCCTAGCCATATCGGGACTGAAGAGCGTCCAGCCTTAATCAAAAGTTAACGATTCAGTGTAGGATGTGCCCTGGGCAACGTTAGGTCGCTTCGTTATTGCTAGTGTACGTGGGTAATTTGCAGAACAGCCTGAGTCAATGGGAGTTTGCTTTGCTGGCGCTGGTCGGGGGAACACATGTGATGTGCCTGAAAGATCAAAACACACACTTGATGAATGTGAGGGCAGAGCCTGGCAGAGGAGGGGAATGCCCTCTAATCCCGGCTTTGAATCACTGATCAAGGTCGTTCTCAGTTCATTAAATTCTGCTGAGAAGCTCGGCCTGAGTAAGCAGCACACAAGTGCACAACATACACACACACACACACACACACACACACACACTCGCAAACACCTACAAATCATTTTCACCTGCCCTTGAACAGACTTTGCGCTTTGTTTATTATGGTTTGTGTGAGCGATGTGGTTTATTAATTAGTTGTAATATTTACCTAGCTTTGGGTGATTCAAAATATTCATTACATGATGTTTACCAAAAAACTTATCCATCATTTTCAGTGAGTCGCTTACAGTGGAAGTAAATGGGGCAAAATTTTGTAGAATCTACAACAGAAGTGAATGAATCCAATATTCAAAGGATTTAAAAGGAGAAACATTCAAATTCATTTACATTAATCTGCTGTTAAAACTTACGTATTATTTGAGCTGTTAAAGGGATAGTTTACTCAAAAATGAAAATTCTGTCATTAATTACTCACCCTCATGCTGTTCCAAACCTGTAAGACCTTCGTTCATCTTCGGAAACCAGATTAAGATATTTTTGATGAAATTTGAGACATTTCTGACCTGCATAAACAGCAACGCAACTGAAACATTTGATGTCCATGTGACATCAGTGGTTCAACCGTAATCTTATGAAGCTACTAGAATAATATTTGTGTGCAAAGAATAAAACTAATTTATTCAATGATTTCTTCTCTTTGGGGTCAGGTGCGTCGTGGTACTCCCGTGAATGGCAACGGAGACTGACCCAGAAGATTGTTGAATAAAGTTGTTATTTTTTTCTTTGAGCACAAAAAGTATTCTCGCAGATTCGTAAAATTACTGTTGAACCATAGATGTCACATGGACTATTTTAATGATATCCGTACTAACTTTCTGGGCCATAAAATGTTTCACTTGCGTTGTTGTCTATGCAGGGTCAGAAAGCTCTCAGATTTAATCAAAAATATCTTAATTTGTGTTCAGAAGATGAACAAAGGTCATAGGTTTAGAACGACACAAGGGTGAGTA
This sequence comes from Cyprinus carpio, assembly GCF_018340385.1. Lineage (NCBI taxonomy): Eukaryota > Metazoa > Chordata > Actinopteri > Cypriniformes > Cyprinidae > Cyprinus > Cyprinus carpio. Next base: position 18,677,635 of record NC_056611.1, read on the forward strand.
ATTAATGACAGAATTGATTTTTTTTGGTGAATTAGCCCTTTAAGATGTTTAAATAATTTTTATGGTTGTTTTAGGTGTTGTGTTGTCTTGGACGAAGTTGTAAAATTGCATATAACTTTACGCAGAAAAGGTTTTTAGTCATTTTTCACACTAAAAATCATGTTTGCACATATGTATTGTGTACATCCTGTGGCTATACTATTGAAACAGTAAGTACTTTAATGTTTACAGATTGGTGCCTTACTATAATGTACTTTAAATTAGTAAGTAAATGAGGAACGAGTGGAAATCAATTTTTTGTGGTAATTACGCCTCAAATAAAGTCAATTAGGCTTAACTTGTACCAAACCCAGAATATTCTTTTAATGATTTACAAATCAGACAGAGAATCCGCCCCCACTCTGTGGCTCTACATGATGGTGAGTGCGCCGAAAGTCATCCATCTATTTTACGCTTGACGTGCTCCACCTTTCGGCCCATCTGTCCGTCACTGGAGATATGGAGGTGTGGGGGCGGATGGGGTGGAGATACTGGCTGTCACGCAGTGGGGCAAGTGCAGGGCATCTGGTCATGGCCTGAGGACTCAGGCATATCTTGAGTGTAAAGATCTTGTCGTCTCCCGGATGGGTAAACGAGCTTTGAGCGGATGGGGAAAGCCCACTGTTTGTGTCAAGTTTAATGTGTTCTGCTTGTGCAAATGTGATGAATGTGTAAAGTTAATATAACGTACATGTTGGACCATGCCGTCGTCATACAGAAAACCAGGCATAAATGAATCCATAATTAAATAAGTGCATTAATGCTTTGAACGGGGTATATTTATCCCAGCGACCAGCTATGATAGGAAGGAGTTTTATCAGCATGAACCCGTCTTTAAAGCACATTTGGAACGAACATGAGTTTACATCAAATCTCTGATCTTCCTGCGGGCGTATGGCATCGGGGGAAGTTGTTTTAAGTGCGGAAATGGCTTAACTTGATTTAACTAACAGCTTCCACATAGCCCGCTGCTTAAAATGCGAGGCCGGCTTAATGCACTGGATTCGAATCAAACCCAGAGTTATATACTGTACAGAAAGACTGCTGTGTTCACTTGCCATCTCAAGCCCTGCCACTCAAAGTCAGTATCCCAGAATGCCTGCCGCACTTAATTTCATTTTCATGTAGTGACAGATGCATTGCGTGTTGATCCACTGGTACTTTTTTTTTCATTCTCATGTGATTTGATTTAAATTTTTACAGCACACACACCTCTGTTATGTTTCCTGGGAGATTATTGCATCCAGAGGGCTGATGCATTATGTGAGTATATAGCGCACAGATGTAGCCAATGTTAATTAAATATTTTGTAATCATAGCTTTTGCCATTTGATGAAATTTTTTTTGTAATTTTTATATATGTTTTATTTTATTTGTAGCAATTTTATTATTTATTAATTTATTCATCATAAAATTATAATTTAAAAGTGCATTAACGTTTGACAAAAAATAGAGAAAATATTTTTTTTTTTTTTTTTTTTTTTTTTTTTTTTTTTTTTCATTTTTGTTTTATTGTGTAACTTGCACATTCTGCCTGGCTTGTAACTTAGTTCAAATTCACTGGTGTATTCATCTAATTTTGTTCAGATCTAATTTGTAATATTACATTCATCTTGTAAATATGTATGTCTGATCAATCTCGTGTGCATTGGATGCATTTGTTTGAGTGATTTAATTAACCCAATTTATTGGTGTTCATTCTCTGGTGTAGCTTATGCAGCTCAAGCAATTTAAGCCCAGACTTTATTTATTATGATTAGATAGTTGTAACACTTACTGTATATTCTTTCTAGAGTTTTCTCCTTTAAAAACATTGCAGTTTTAATGAAAATTAACTTAATGAATTAAGTTAATCATCATAATATGCGTCTTTCGCTTTCATTGACAAAATCCAAATGCATGTTTTGCTTGTGAGATTGCGTCTAACAGCAGCAGTTCCCTAGCGAGGTCTTTGACCCATAGTCCATGAGTCTGGCAAGAGAGACTGGTTTAAAAAAAGAGAACGAGTACGATGGAAGAGGAAATTTGTTTCCCTCAGGAGCGGAAGCAGAGAAAGCCGAGACAGTTCTTTTGCCCCCAGAGTCACATCTGTATGGTGTCTTGGCAAGGGTCTCCATCACATTCCCTCTACCTGGCTATCCATGATCTTACATATCACAGCCAGCTCTTTTATTCAGAGAGAGAGAGTGAAGTAATGTTACTGGCTTTGCCGGCCTGTCGTCTTGTTTTACATTTTGGCAGACTGCGCCATGACGCATGGCCTTGCATCTCATTACAGCAGGAGTCTGTGGCTCGTCTCTCTAATCAGCGGCTCTGCTTATGTCTTTGGTGTCGGACCTGGGGAAAGCAGCGCTGGTCCATGTTTTCAATAAAATCCCTTCGATTGGAGCTTTTCCTCGGCTGAATCAAAGGGCATGAACTGAGGCAAAAATGAAAGTTCTCTCAATGTTTACTCACACTCCCTGTTTTACTTTATTTCTTTTGTAGAACACTAAAAGAGACGTTTAGCAGAGTGTCCAAGCTACACTTTTCCATACAATGAAAGTGGATGGGGATCAAGAGCTGTTTAGCTCCAAAAGAAGATCATAAGTAGTAAAAGTGGTTTATTTAGGTTGTTCCTCAATGAAAATGTTTCTTAAAGCTGTGGTTACCAATCACGTCCATTGTATGGAAAAGAGCAGCTTGGGCATTTTGCTGTAAAAATGGCAGTTATTGTTGAATGGATGATCTTTAGCAAATTGTTTAAGCAGTGTAGCGAAGGCTTAGTTGCTTGAACCACTCATTGCTTTTTCTTCCCATCTTCTTGAGACAGTTTGGACATTTTGTCTGTCTGCCAGCTCATCTAGGGTGATTTAATAATTCATTTGTTTAGTTTTTTTTCCTGTTTGCAGCATTTGTTTTTCTTTAATTGTGATGGATAAAGGCAGTGAAAATAACAGGGGAAGTAAACAGTGCGCATTGACAGTTATGTGACTTAGCAGCAGTGAAATATTTCCATAAACATGAGTGCAGAGATTTATAGTCAGTCAGTTTTCATAGAGCTCTAATTTATAGTAAAACCCCGCATAGATATTATCTGTCTATTATTTACACTTTTAATTCAAATTTACTGCATTTTAAGCATCTGTAGGCTGGGCATTAATGCATTTGGATGCCAGTGATGACCATATTACCCGTTACACAAATGAGGTTGCCGTTTGTTAAATCTATTTCAGCAAATTAGCTGGAAACAGACAACCGTAAACAGCTGTTGCTGTTGGACTCAGGCATCTGTGTGTCCCTCCCGCTTGTGTGTTTGCGTGAATGTGTGTGAAGGAGAGAAAGAGGGAGAGAGGAGACTCATTGTATTGTACTGACCCGGTTTTGTCCCACAGGCTTAACCCCTGCTCCTCTCTAGATTAATTTTGCATGTGTTTATGCTTTATGGTGAGGCGTGGGCTGAGGGGATTTACCTTGTTTGACACCTCCTCAAATACAGTGTGGGGATTGTCTTCACATTGTGCTTGCAGGATTGTCTGTCGCCTTCTGATTATGAGGGGAGGGGAGGGGGGAATGGGGGGATGGTCCAGGTGGCCGTGGGTCAGTCAATCTCTTCATCCTTCTCTCTGGACGTTGGTTTTACAGCTATTGATTCAAACAGCCAGCATCTGTGATATGATCTGTTACAGGAAACCTGGTTACAACATTTATTGTTACTACTGTAGAATTCCATTTTAAAATAATAATAATAATAATAATAATAATAATAATAATAATAATAATAATAATAATAATAATAATAAAATTCTACTTTAAAACCGTATCAAAAATTGTATTGTCTTTTTAAAATGTCATTATTTATATTAGACAGTGCAATATTGTTCATATTATTATTAGTAGTAGTGTTAAGAACAATAAAAATAATGTGTTTTGTCAAATATAAATAAATAAATGTCATTTTTAATTTATATAAGACACAAAACAATTCTCATTGTTGATATTAATCATCATCAATAATTATAATAATAGTATAAATTGTTTTGTGATTAAAAGCAATCTTTTTAAAAATATATATATTTATATTAGACACAGTACAGTACTTGTTGATATCAATAATAAAATATATTGTGTTGTATTTTAAATGAAAAAACAAATAAATAAATGTCATTACTATCAATAATAATAATGAATTATTGTAATTTCAATAAACTCATATTTTGCAGATAATCTATTTATTTTAGACACTACAATACTCGTTGGTGATGGTTTTATTATTGCTGTTATTATTATTATTGATGATGATGATGATATGTATTGTGTTGTATTTTAAATAAATTAATTTATAAAACATATTTATATTAGGCAATGCAGTACCCACTGCTGATTTAAATATTATTATTAATAACCACAACAACAACAATAATAATAATAATAATAAATAGTATTTACATAATATTGAATATTTCTTTGTATTAAATGATACAATACTTGTTGATATTATTTTAGCATTACTATTATCAATAATAAGAATAGAAGTAGAATATGCATTGTATTGTATTTGTAATAAATAAATAAATACAAACTTGTTTTCGTCCACATCATAACACACACAGTACCCTTACATTTCCCCCTGATCTGTGTTCATCTCACAGCTGTACTAACTCTTAATCTCTGAGCTTGATTAACCCATCGGCTCTGCGTTGCTCTGCCTGCAGCCGGCCCACTGGGGCTTAGACTGATTTAGCCATATTGATGGCACTTTGCCCAGCTTCAGCTTTAGAAAGACCCCCTTTGCCTGTTCAACTGCTGAGAGTTTGCTTAAACACATATGAATGGGGTGGCACAGTCTGTGTTTCATAGCATGTGCAGTACAGGAAGAATGAGTCATACCCTGTTCAGGACATAACCACCAACTTTTCAAAATTTCACAAATGTTTACTTGCCCTGGGGGTACTCTACGGGTGAGAGATGAGAGCACGCCTGGTCCCGACCCATGAGACACAGCCGGAATGAGAACACGGCAAAGTACTGAAAGAAAACTTCCCTTATGTTCTCCCTTTGGACTGGTAACCCCTTGTTCCTTTACAGCATCAGTTACTGGTTGATATTTTCAGCAGGGTGTTTCTTCTCTGCTGGGCTGGTGAAGATTTTGCACATTCTAGATTTATGCAGTGCTTAGTGTTTCCTGCCCTCACCCCAGCCACACTCCTCCGTGTAGCTGCATATCAAACAGGCTGGAGATATTTATATTGTGGTCTCTGAGCATGAGGCAGAGGCCCTGCTCCTGTACTTCTAGAAGAGAGCAGATTTGACTCCTCAAAAGCCAGTGGAACCAGGGAGCAGGAGCCAGTATTGGAATCTGATTTTTATGTATTTTTATAGCTTTTTTTTTTCTACTTTCATTTTTTTTTTTTTTTTTTTTTTTTTTTTTTTTTAGTAAATAGTTTACGTCACAGTTTTTGTTACTATTTAGTAATAGTTTGACATGTCACATCGATCCCTGACAGCCTCCTCTGTGCTTGCCTCAAATATGCAATCTTGTAACACATCCTACATTATCATTTATTATACAGTTAAAGGGATAGCTCACCCAAATATAAAAATTCTGTCATTAATTACTCAAGGCATTCCAAACCCTTAAGACCTTCATTCACCTACTGAACACAAATTAAGATTTTTTGATGAAATCTGAGAGCTTTCTGACCCTGCACAGACAGCAACGCAACTGACATGTTCAAGGCCCAGAAAGGTAGTAAAGACATCGTTAAAATAGTCCATGTGACATCAGTGGTTCAACCGCAATGTTATGAAGCTACGAGAATACTTTTTGTTGTGCAATGAAAACAAAAATCAGAATCAGAATGAGCTTTATTGCCAGGTATGTTTACAAATACAAGGAATTTGTTTTAGTGACAGTGCAACAGAATGACAGTGACAAGACACAGACAATAAAAAGAATAATATACAAATATACAAAATAGACAATGTACAAAATAGCAAAAACAATATGCAAAATAGACACTTTTCTATGTATAGGTATGTTATGTGCAAATTTGAAATGTAAATAAGTGTGTTAAAGGGTCGTGAAACCCCTTATTTTAGCACAAGTTAGTTCTTACCACAGTAAAAAAAAAACACTAAAAAAGTGGGTGTGGTGGGGAAGAAGGGAGACAGACAACACACAGCTTCGAGTTCAGACGGTTTCATTTCTCTCCCATCGAGATAAAAACACAAATAAATGCACAGCCATTTGCACTCTGCATCACTGTTGCACCTCTGATAACTTTTTAAGGCTTATTCTGCAGCGTTTATAAGCCTTTTGACGGGTTGTGTCACAGAGCTGTAAAAACGGTTACCTCACTAAGTGAATGAATCGCATTTGTGCCAAACTATTATTACAAAGCAAAAACGAACACTCTTCTTCGATCTATGAATGTTTCTCTCAGTTAATGTATGCATTGTGTCTCTGTTGTTTCTCCAACAGTTAAATTTAGCAGATGTTAACATTGTCTTCTATGATGTTTAACACAAACACCTCTGCTAAAATCTCAGAAAAAGTAGTGTGGGGTTTTATGACCCTTTAAATAAATAAATGTATGATAGTGTTGTGTGTTCCTCGTTTTATTGTCAAGTGTTCATGAGATGGATTGCCTGAGGGAAGAAACTGTTCCTGTGCCTGGCCATATTGGTTAAAATAAAAACATATTCAACTAGGGGTGCACGATAAATGTCAGCCGATAATTAATGCGCATCTCTTCAGTAAAGACGGTTCTCTAATCAGCAGTAAATTCCATCAGGTGCGTGATTTCTCATAGAGCAGCTGTTACTACACAGAGCTGTTGTTAATTGACAAGCTGCGCAAATCCACGTTCATTATCAGCATGGATTTGAGCAGCTTGTCGGTTAACAACAGCTCTGCTGTTTCTAATATTCTGTATGTTGCTCAAAAACAAAAGATATTGTGTCCAGCAGGAAAAACCCAGTCATTTACAAATAACACCTTTCACAGCTGTAACAACAATACCGTGAAACCGTGATTTTTTGCTTAAGGTTATCATACCATCAAAATCTCATACCAGCCCATGCCTACACTGATGTCACATGGACTATTTTAACGATGTCCTAACTACCTTTCTGGGCCTTGTAAGTGTCAGTTGTGTTGCTGTCTCTGCAGGGTCAGAGAGCTCTCAGATTTCATCAAATTATCTTAATTTGTGTTCCAAAGATAAACAAAGGTCTTACGGGTTGGGAACGACATGAGGGTGAATAATTAATGACAGAATTTTCAACTAGGAACTAAATGTTAGAGAAGGAAAATAAGGCCGTCATGACTTTAGGTGAATAGTATGTGCATTGGTGTGTAAGAGCCCTTGACTGATGGCATCTTACGAACATCAGTTCTGGCCCTGTGAGGAGCAGCACCTAAGCTGAGAGAGCAGTTCATCTGAGGGTCATGACGGCCTTATTTTCTTTTAATTGAGTTAAGATGGCCAAATAAATGGTCTGCAGACCAGTACAATCATTACCGTCACTCAGCGTCTACACACGCACACCAGCCACTCACACGCCACTTACTCGCTTTCACTGTTCTGACAAGTCGAACGAGCAACAGTTAAACACACGTGTTTTTCTTGTATTTTAAACACATACTTATAGCCTTTGTCTTTTTTCTTTTCTTTGATGTTCAGTGAATCTTCGTGGCGGTTTACCTCACATCTTTGCTGGCTTTTTACCTGGATTCCTTGCTGGTGTTAATGTACAGACTGCGTTCACCACTAATGTCTTTAACGGACAGAGAGCAATCCAGCCGCGGTGTGACTCTAATAAGCTAATAGCACAGTCTCTTGACAGGTCCCTGAGAGTTCATACATTAAATGGATAAACGCTGGCTTTTCTTCCCAATGCACATTTCTTTCTCACACCACATAGACTCGCTCAGGAACAGTGCTGGGGGACGTTACTTTCAAAAGAAACATGTTGTAATATTGTGGTATTTGTTATGAAAATTGCGAATTTTATTTTTTTGTTACTTTTATTTTTATTGTATTTAATTTGTTTTAGACTTTAAGATAAAAGAGCTTTATATATACATATATATACACACACACACACACACACACACACACACACACATATATGTGTGTGTGTGTGTGTGTGTGTCTTAATATTTTTTTACAGTATTTTTAAAAATTTTTAAATATATTTTTATATAAAAGTCATATTAACTTTTTATTTTTCGCATATTTTAAGTTTAAAAAATCAATTTCATTGTGGGGAATTGAAAGGTTTTCAATGGAATTTGTCAAAATCAAAAAAAAAAAAAAAGGTGATGTGGTATAAGTTTAACAAATAACACATTTCTTTACTCATTACTTAAAAAAATAAGTTAACTTCCACATTACCCCCAACACTGCTCAGGAATGATGGAATAACTTGCACGCTTGTCAAAGTGTCCACCCGACATTAAACACACGCTTGTTTTTTCTTTCCTTTCTTCCTTTGTGTTTTTGTTTCTCTGCAGGTATATCCTAAAGGACGTTCTTTCTGCCGGTTATCATTTCCGCCTTTCCCTTTTATTATCAATTATTATTACTTCTGCCCTCTTTTTTAAGCATGCACAACCAATCCATCACTCCTCCCCTTTCATCCTCCGTTCCTCCCTTCATTTCCTTCATTGATTTACCATCAATATGTGTGAGAGTGAAGAAGAAAGGAGAGGAGTGGAGAGAGGAGAGGAGAGGAGTGGAGAGAGGAGAGGCCGGGAGAGAGGAGGGCCACAGCACCAGCGCAACACCCCCTGCCACCGGTGCTCATAGGGGCGCTAGTATTAGCCTCAGAAAGAGGAGTATTACACAATGCTGAATTCAGGGCTGTGCCACAAAGAAGTTGGCAATAAGTCATGATTTTACTATGTTCAAACATAGCACAAACAGATCTGTCTTCATTAGTAAAAGATTTGGACGGATAGAAATAAAAACACAAAAATGCCGAATATGTGTGTCCATAAGATCCCTTGATCTGGTAACATTTATCGTCTATAGCGGAGCTTCAACTGGTGCCATGGATGCTGAGCACCCACTGTCAGCTATATGGATATGTTCTGAAATATACAGCAATATTTAAAAAAATACATGTCATGAAAAACACTGGTTCGATTTCATTATTGCAGTTGTTTAATATATTCATGTTATCCAGTGTCTGAAGCTTACATCTGTCTCCTAACCAGATGCAACAGCGTACAGTGACGAGGTATTTCTACTTTTTTAATTAGTTTTTGTCCTTACCAGTTTTTCTGCTTTAGTTTCTGTTATGCAGTTCTCTCTGTCCATACCTGTGAGCCTTCAAAAATAAAATTTCTTAATGTTTTAAAAGAAGTCTCTTATGCTCACATGGGCTGCATTTATTAGATCAAAATGCAGTACTGTTATGAAAAATCATTCACATTTAAAGTAACAACTTTCTTTTTCCCCCTATTATGGCAAAACTACATTTTCAGCAGCTATAACTATAACAGTCTGCAGTGTCACATGATCCTTCAGAAATTATTCTAATATGCCAATGTGGTGCTCAAGAAAAAATTATTATTATTGTCGTTTGTCAAAGTTAAAAACAGTTGTGCTAGTATTTTTGTGTGTATGTGTGCCGTGCTGTTCAGGGTTTGATTGATCGAAAGTTTAAAAAAACAGCATTTATTTGAAATAGAAATCTTTCATGCAGCTCGTGACACTAATTTCCAGTATTGCTGCTGTAAAAATATTATTTGAAATATTAGTAAAAAATAACCCCTGGCCATGTTTGCTCTGTGCTGTGATGTTACCAGTGCCATATGTATGACTGGTGGAGTTGTGTCTATGTTCGGCGTGCATCTAGAAAAGGTAAATAAAATATTGAAATATTTATTCTCAGAAACGTTTCTTCTTTCTGCTTTTGTGCCCCAGCTATCTATTTATCTCGGCGTGTTTGGAGTGTGCAGGTTGTTTTGTACATACACTATCAGCTTGTTGGAACGCCACCTGCGATGCTGGAATAGATTTTGGACGAAATTTATATCTAACAGACCTCACTGGCTTCATGTGTGCATCCGTGTGTAAGATACACAACAGTAGGACTGAAAAATCGGATGTGTTTGTGTGTGTGTACTACATTTTTAATGAATGGAGTCTCCCCATGTTTGAACTTTGTAATCATCTGCAGGATATTGGCAGGCTTTGTGCTGTACCTAAATTGTACCAAGTGTTCTTGTCTTTCTGTATCCCCTGATATTACTGGAGTTGCTCCAAGAAGGTGGGAATAGAACTAAATCAACAAATGCTAAAAAGTTAGCATCATCACCATTTACATGGATGAACAGAAGCGATGTTATATACCGAAAGTACAGTTAGGCCTTCTTTTCACCCAGCAATAAAGGTTTTTTTTTTTTGGTCCACACATTGATAGTCAGTGGCGTACAATGTTGTTTTTGACCTCACTTGGTGCTCAAGAAATATATATATTTTTTTAATTATTATTAAGTTTTATAAAGTATTATTAAGTTTTTCATGATTATTTGATGAATAGGATGTTCAAAAGAAAAACATTTATTTGAAATAGTAACATTATAAATATCTTTTAATGCCACTTTTGATCAATTTATCTTTTACATACTTGCTGAAAAATCTTACCGAACCCAAACTTTTGAATGGTAGTGTAACACATTTGAAATTGAAATTGCTGCAGTTTGCAATGTTTGCTGTAATTGCTTGTTGTTGTGTCACACCAAAACATGGACTAAATCAGTTGAAACTTTCTTGAAAATACCTCTTTTTATGTTCTGCAGAAAAAATTAATTCATACAGGTTAGAAACAATATAAGGGTGAGAAAGTGTTGATAGATTTTTCATTTTTGGATGAACAACAACTTTAATGCAGTGTTTAGAGTAAATGACCGACTAGAAGTGTACAGACTAAAGCCCAACTTTTGTTCACAAAATTGTACATGAGCGGGAGGCAGAAATGAGCAGCATCTGATTGTGGATTGCTGTGAGGATGGATCTCCTCCAGCTGCTCGGTACCTCCGGTCAGCCCTCGCCTCACCAGCCCATGCCCCGGCCAGCTCCATTCAGACCGCGGCGTTCAGAAGCTGCCATTTGTTTAGATAAGCCTTTGATACCGATTTTTATACTTCTTGGCTTCACATGATGGTGAAATTCACTTTTTAACTCTTTCACACCGCACCGCTGTGCTTTGTAATCAGCTGCGACGATTATACGATTGAAAATACGCTCTGATCGCTTCCCATGTTTATTTTGGACCGCGATACTTGGCCAAAAACAATACCAGTCAAAACAAAGCAGGGGTTATGTGGACTCGCAGTAATTTGCGCTGTCTGTGAAGAGGTTTTTGCCTCTCTTTGAAGTGTCCGGTGCCCAAATTACAGTGCTGCCATAATGAAGTATTACCATGCAATTACCCAGCGGTGCACTACACACAGCAGCCGAGCAGAGAAAGTGCTGAGAATAGTGTGTGTGTGTGTGTTACAGTGCCACGCTGTGAACAGGACCGCTTTGCTCTACAGTGGGCGGCTCTCACCTGAGGTGGCCGGGCCTATGAATTATGGAACGCCAGCAGCTTCATCAATACTGCAACAACATCGCAAAATGCGTAGCTTATTGGCACTAGCCGACACGTTAACAGCCAATGTATTTTTAATTAAAGCCGAGCCTTCCTGCTTCGTTTGATGGCTGCCGTAAACATGACGGAGGATGGTGACATCTATTTCTGGTGCGCAGGTAGCACAAAGGCTTTAAAATTTTCACAAACCGAGACGCCCGCCTTGTCTTTGCGCTTAGACCCTTGGGCCGCTTTCTCCTCATCTTAAAATAGAAAAAAAGACACACAACCGGGTCAACACAACATTACATGCCAGCCATTCAGAGATGGTTTTTAATTTGTTACCGCTCGCTTCGAGTTTGGGGAGTAGTATTATTCAGGCTTCCATAGAAACCAAAGTTACACATCATTGGCAGCTGAGTCCGTGAAGAAAGAGGAGGTCGACTCCTCCCTGTTACAGACGCCTTGATTAAAACCAACACGAAAGAGAGAGAGAGAGAGAAAAAATAGAGAGTGATGAGACAAACCACATGCTTAGTGACTCATACACACCAGGCCGGCAGCAGATGCACGCTCGCCGATCTCTAATCAAATCTCGCTTTAGTACATCGTGGAAGCATTCGGAGACACAAATTCACTCTTTATGTCAGTAGCAGAAGTTTTTCTGAAGCCGAATCTTCTCGCTCGCACTTACCTCAGCGCTCCAAACTGGTCGCAGGCTCCTGCTTTCGGACGCTCAGGGTCAGTCGCGGCTGAAATGAGAACCAGGGACGGGCGCGGGGTCAGCAGCTGGTGGAGGATATGGCAATCATTTATAAAAATATGCTTTCCCAAGCCCACAAAAACAAAAGCCCCAAACTCAACAGCTGGGAAGGGTTGGGAGTAGCCCCAAGGCTGGCAAGTTCCCTTCCAGATGGAGAGGTTAGGCCGAGGCTAGCCAGGCAGCTTCACTTAAACTTCCGATTCCCATTAGGCACAGAGAAGATTGCAGGGGAAGGGAAGAGGAAGAAAAGCAATGAGCATGACTGCTCTGTTTTTTCGCCCTGCTTAATCAAATAAAGCAGGAAGCTTCCGAGACGGAAGAATGGTGTTTATTGATACTTATGCATACTCGCAGTTTGTTTGTTTTTGAAATCCTCTCTCTCGCTGTGTGATATTGGTGTTTGCGGTTAGCCATTCTTCTCTTTTCTGTGTGTGTGTGTGAAAATCTTTTTTTCTGAGGCTTTTTTTCTAATATTATTATTAATAGTACATTCTAAATAATTGACCATTGGGAAATTTCACAAAACCCATTCAGCTTCGAGTTAATAGCCAGGCCATGTCAAATAACGAATGAAACAGGTCTTAAATAAGAATTGATGACCTACTCTCGGTCTTCTGTTGATCTGACACCCCACGCAGCACAAAAGTAACGGGGTCCTGGTGTGGATATTAAGTTACCACTGGTTTGACTCTTTTGAAATGTGCAATTGCCATCTTAAAGGAGCTCCAGAACCCGATGAAGACGGCCCCTTAATAAGAGTAATGTACACACCAAAGCCTCAGGAATAGATCCACTGCACGTAATACATATCTTGTGTGAGCCAATGTCAGGAGCTAGTGGCTACAGAAAGACACGAGGGGAAGTTGACACGGGGTCCGCACAACCTGGCAACCTTTTGAAAGAGTACATGTGATATTCATTGAGAAAGACGTTTCTAGAAGGCCGGGCTGCTGATGTATTAAGCTCTATGAGGTCTGATGGGAATTAATCAATGAAACGGCAGAGGCCCGAGCCAAGTTTGTACCGCTCTTTCAAGCCCCCCAGCAAATGTCATATTCGTTTTTTTATAGAAATATGGAAAAACTCCATTTAAAGCCTGTCTGAAAAAGTAATAGTGTGTTTTGTTTAGAAATGAAACAGCTCTTCAAGTCATTTTTTTTTAATGCACACTTTCTGTATGAAGGCAGTGGCTTAGTTATTATTATGAAATGTGGATTTGATTTTAATGCACATGTGTAAAAGCAATTGAAATCGGATCCGATCTCACTGAAGACATTACCATCACCTAACTGGCTGTTTCTGGATATGATCCCATATATATTAATGATCTGAAGCCTCACAAGTGAGTGATGACTGTGCAGGTTGCCATTACACATTACGCAAAGATATTTGGAGATTTATTTTGTGTTGCTTTTTGTCTCATTTTGGCTGAGTATGTAAGGTAATCCAGCACCCCCTTAAGTCGACAACCATCGACCCCTTCAGGCTCTAAACACACCAGCAGAGCTGAGGGGTCATGACCTTAGGGCCTGGTGAGGTCAGGGTGGCGGACAGCAGGGGCAGCCATCACAGGCCCATTACTGCAGGAAATTGGAAACACTGACCCAGCTCAGACACGGGCAGCATGCGCTCTGACGCCATTTGTAGCGCCTAATTGTGCCATAATTAAGATGAACTGAGAGGGGGATGGGAGTGGTGCTGGAAGGAGAAGCAGACAGGAAAGAGGAAAGCTATCATCACATTTCACATGCACGTGTTTGCTCAGTGTTAGCCTGAGTGGACGTGACTGCAGCGGTGTGTAGTTTTTTATTTTAATATTTGGCTGGACATTTACGGATTAACACATTTAATCACACTCTTTAGGTTTAGTACTTTTTTGTTGTTGTCATACTTTATTGTTATATTAATAATGTCTTTTTTTGTTTTTTAAAGAAAACCGGTTCTAAACAGGTTTGGCTTCATAATGCAGATTTTTTACATTGGACATCAGTCGGCAACCCAATAAAATACCAAAGTTATCTTTGAAATCAAATTATTGAAATGCCATTTTTTATTTATTTATTTTTATTCAAGACAATAAGTGTATGAAATACATTGTAGCTAGCAGAAATCATGTCTATCCCATAATTAATGTAATATGGGTTGCATTTTTAAAAAATAATTTATTTGTTTATTTTTGGACATTTTGAGGGCATGTCACGCAACCACATTTGTCCAATTGTTTCTGCTTTCTACGATTTGATTTTGCTGCAAGTTACTGCATTTGATTGGACGTGTTGCCTTTTCTTCCATTTTAAAGTTAGGAAGCATGTTTATTTGTCATGATAATGATTATTTGTATTCATCTTTGGGTTGTGACCCACCAATTGAGAACCACTGATTTAAAGGACAATTTTAGACATGTATTACATGAACAAAAGGGGAAAAATCGCAGAGTTTAGCTGTGTGGTTTGCAATTTTGCCATCAACTTGTATTACATAAAACAGGCCTGCGACCGCAGCATAGCGTTCCTGTGTAACTCAAGACTGTGAGTTCTGGGGCCACCGATCTTTCCCCATTTGCATGTTTAAAACGACAGGGCCTCACCTTTTAATGAAAAAAAGCAGCTCCCCTCCATGTTCATTTCAGCCATGTTGAATTAGAATAAAGTGTTCTGCGCTTTCTCAGTCAAACTCCCATTCTCACAAAATTGACCACTTCAAACCTGCCCTCTCACGCTCGGCTCAAACCAAAGCCCCGATCAGAGTCAGATGATATGGTGTGAATCGGATGTTGGTTTGGAGTTGTATTGTATTGTTTTTTGTTTGTTTTTTTTTGTGTGTCAGACAGAAATGAAGGGCAGCCATTGACCTCCTCAGACCGGGCCGCCTTGTAAACAGACACCTACCGGCAGCTGGGCACTTGGCAGCCGGACAGACTTGCGTGTAGAGAAGGACACTGACCCCACCGTCTGACTGTCTCCACCCACCCACACACACACACACACACTCGCTCACTCACAGAGGTCTGTGCTACCCCTTCCTGTGGCTCGGCCGTGACTCGTCCTGACTCCCACAGTGACAGACAGCGGTGTGTTTTACTGGGCTTGCCGGAAAACCTCGACAGGAAGAGCCTATCTCTCCACTCCAAATTTATTTAGCTTCCAAATTTTATTTTTAAATCAACACTTAGTATCGTTTAAAGTCAGCGTGATTTATTTTGCTGTAATCTAAAGCAAGCGTCTCCATTTCCAAAAATAATGCGCTGGAAATGCCTGGAAGAATGTAAACTGAATACTGGAGAAATTATACAAATACAGATAGCAGCGAGCTCTTAGTCAAAATGTTTTCTCTGAAGTGCGCTTGGGACCCTCTCGAGGCTTGCCAGGAAAACACTCAAACTTATCTTTCTTCCTCTAAGCTCTCGTTGGAGACCTCCTCCTGGAGTGAAAGCTCAAGTACTTGTTTTAACAGCTAAACAAGCTTTTATCTAACACATCAGCTGACATGTATAATATAAGTATATATAAAAAAGTATATGTGTATATGTAATATATATATATATA
The DNA here is from genome assembly GCF_018340385.1 of Cyprinus carpio. Classification (NCBI taxonomy): domain Eukaryota; kingdom Metazoa; phylum Chordata; class Actinopteri; order Cypriniformes; family Cyprinidae; genus Cyprinus; species Cyprinus carpio. Next base: position 18,693,550 of record NC_056611.1, read on the forward strand.
ATATATATATATATATATATATAATATATATATATATATATATATATATATATATATATATATTATGCCGAGTTGGACAAATTTTATGTTATGCTTATTATGGGTTTTTATACTTATTTGTTATTTTTTATTATTTTTAAATATTTTATATGTTATGTATTTATTTTAAGAATTATTTTAAAAATATGTTATATAGTATTTTATGTGTTTATTTTTTAAAGTATTTTTCTTTTTATGTATAATATTATACATTTTTCATTTATGATTTATTATTTAAATACATTATATAGTATTTTACATGTTTATTAGTAATAGTAATTTTTGTAATTTTAAACTTATTTTAGTTATTTTTTATTTATTTTAATATAAATAAATAATTTTGTTTATTTAAAATATTATTTGTTTTATAATTTGTTTATAGTATTGTTTATAGTATTTTATGTTATTATTTTTAGTCTGTAAGATCTGGAGTTTGACGGTTTTGTTTACTTATAGCCAGTGTGCACATTTGAGGAAACGCAGCAGCTGCGTGTTTGTGGTATAAATCAGCATCGCTCTGTCTCGTCTCTTCTCTAATTATTCATCGAGAGAACTGTTAATATCCTGCATGTGGTTTTTCCCTTCTCCGCTCTCGCTGTCCTACTCTCTGATCATCACTCCTAAACAAGCTTCGCTTTATCATCACTGCCAACACTTCTCTAATGAAGGCCTGTATGCAATCACCAAAACACACCAGAGGCTCGCAAATTACAGCCCGTATGTTCCCGCAGCCTAATGCTGGGCTGTCCCTCACCCACCACCCTTTAGACTCTTCAAACCAGCTAAAATTAGGACCCCCGGCCTACTAGCAGCCCATGATTACCATGTTGTTTCTCCATTTCCATGATAGATTTCGGTGTAGGTTAAGTGTTAAAATGAGGGCTGGATCTTCAGTGGAACGTCAGGATCTCGGTGTGGCTTTGAAAGAGGAGAGGACAATTATTAAATCCGCATGGCCAGCTCTCTTCCAAGGTTGCGTTCCTTCATACTGCAAACCCCTCTAATACCCTAACATCCACTTAACCTAAAACGCCTCGCTGTCTCCTCCAACTGTCCACCCTGTCTGACCAGAGGGAGACACATGTTTACTTCAGCTACTTGTGTTAAATGTCACAACACATTGAGGCGATCTCGTCTGCCTCTCTCTTCATCTCTCTCTCTCTCCACTCACCCATCTCTCCTTCCTCTCTCTCTCGGCTCCCTCTCGTCTTCTCTCTCTCTCTCACTCACTCACTCACTCACTCACTCACACACACACAAACACACACACACAAACACACACTTGGGCCCACTGAGGGCATAAGCGGCTGTCTCTTATCACCAAGTATGTGAAAAATGTGTAATGCGGGCAGAGCTGAATTTGATTAAAGTGAGGAAGTTTACAGAGGAGGTAAAGTTTGATGAGCAGTCCCGGCAAAGTGGCACAATGACTAAATTGGTTGTTTCGCTCAAGGCGCTTTTTTTTTTTTTGGCCTACCGAAGGGCTTTTAATTTGAGAGTTTAGCACATGACTGATTTAATCATAATAACATGTGGTCTGTTCTGTTTCAGTTGATTAACTTAATTGTTATTCCACAAGTGTTTTTAAAGGCTCTTTTGATGGATGTCATCCTAAGAGCATGTGAGCAAAGATTTAAAGCTCATCTTATTGAACTTTAATGTATCTGATGAAAGTAAATGATCAAGCACTGGTAGCACGCTTCAGAAAACAGTCTGGGTCTATGTAATGAAGTGTGACCAAGACATTATAATTTCTTTGTTCATTTCTTTAACTTAAAAATGTACATATCCCTATGCGTGATACATATGCATGTAAAAGTGTGATTATAGCACATATATATATATATATATATATATATATATATATATATATATATATACTTTTGCTAAATTAAAAGTTTTTTTCTTATTTAATCTTTAATTAATACATTTATTTATACTATTTAATTCTGTAAGAAATGTATTTAATTATACATTTTATTATAAATGCTTGTTGATGTAGATGTGTGTGTTTTATGTGTATAGCATTATATTTTTACATGCCATCATTATGCTTTAATCAGGTGGATTTTTAATTTTATTTAATTTTATTTTCATTTTATAAATTTGTCATGTTTTTCATCCAAAATTTAAAAAAGGTGTATTTACAGAAATTAAAATAAAAATCCAGACACCAATACAAGTATGTGCAAGGCAGCAAAAGAATAATTTTGAAGTTCTAGCCTCAGTGTACATTCTCCATGTCCATTATGTATTACGAAACCCCAGCACCCTGTAAAATGATATGTATAACATGCCTCTCAGACCAAGGCTCCGTCAAGTGTAAATATTTGGAGTGTTGAGAGTCAGAGCAGTCACTGTTACAGTCAGAAGGCCCTTGAACTATTCGTCTCTCATGCCTGGTGGCGAGAGGGATGTACCACTCTGTCTGCTGGTTCCCTCTGTGTTCCGTCTTTGACCTCTGGAGCCAGACTCTTGGGGTCCTCAGTCACTCCTCAGTCTGACGTCTATGGTGGGTGAGCAACTGGACAAAGTCAGTGCTGTATTGGGGAATGCTGGTGATTGTGAATGAGGGTAAATTGGAAGGGAGGGCTTGGGATGTTGTTGTGCTTCAGGGCTGAGCTGAACTTCCTTTAGAGGTGTAAAGGATAAAAAATCGCTGGGAATGGGGTGAGCGTGAGGCAACAAAGGAGATGAGTGTCTGAGCCCGGTTTTAGTTTTGATTTCACCACCATAACCCAACCCAAGTAGCATCACCTTTCAACTATTACATTTTGTAGCCACTATATACTTATAAGTTATTTTTTCCTCTTAAAACAGTACAATTAAAATATTTCTATTTATACATTTATTTATTTATTCTTATTAGTATTGCAAAGTTTGCCAGAAGTGCACAACTGTTTTCAGCTTCAGCTGTGACTGCCCCCACTTTCTCTCTGTCATTATTTTAATAAAGTGTCATTACCACAATTATTGAGGCGATTAGCTTGTTAGAAGACCATCCATCAGAGGACAACAAAAAACAAGCGAGTTCACGGTCAGCAGACGTAAATGTCAGGTCACAGTGTGGGCAAAGGAGGCGGTGTCTGAAAACACCCTGTGTGTCTTATTACAGGGGGTTGCCGCGTCCTTCGAATTTCATTATGGCTTTAAAAGAGGGGCTCAAAGTATGTAAGAGCTGGCGTTAAATGTTTGTTTTCTGCTTTCAATCGCATGGTTTGCGAGTCTTCGCGGGGGTGCGTTTGAGGGGCCTTTGTGCAATGTGACAAAAAGAAAACACTGTGGACTGGGCCTGCTTTGTTCCTGTGCGGTATTACAAAATATGATTTGAGACAAGGACCCTAGGCCCATTCTTTCAATGGGCACTTTTTATTTTCTGCCAGCATTATAATCAGTGCCGGGCCCTTGAGTTGAAGCATTAATATAAAGCCACACTGTTCACCCGGAGTCACTTCTGTCCTGTAGGCGCAAGAAAGGAATTTAGGGATCTGTCATCTGCCAGACATTAGACTCCCCATCTCACTCCCCACATCTCCCCAACCAGATTCCTCCTTTTTTTTTTTTTTTTTTTTTTTTTTTTTTGAATGAATGAATTGTGTGCATTACTTACCTCTATGGCATCTTGCTCATCCAACTTTGGCAATCAGATTTAAACTCAGAATTTCAATTTCTCCATTGGCAGCAAATACAACATAGTCTGTTTTTCTCCTCTCAAGTGAACCTACTAGTGGCCAAACAATATATATAGACTTGGTTCCCAGTAAGCAAAGACAACAGTGTATATTTTTAGTATAGCATGCTATATTATTAAGTCAAGTCACCTTTATTTATATAGCACTTTTAACAATACAGATTGTCAAAGCAACTGTACAGCATTAATTAGGGGAAATAGTGTATCAAAAATGCAAAAAAAAAAAAAAAAAACACACTATAATAGGAATACATAACAGATTCAAGAATTTGCTATGTAGAGTATAAATCTATTATTTTATTTTGAATAATTGCATTTTTATAAGTTAAATATGAATTTTTTTGGGTGAAATCATATTTATTGGCCACTCCATACTCATTAGGATATTGGCATCAACCACTATATATCTCTAACTATATATAACTAGAACCTACAACACTGCTGTTCAAAAGTTTGGGGTCAGTATAAGAAATTATAATTCATTTATTGAGTAAAGATGCATTAAATCGATCAAAAGTGACAGTAAAGACGTGTAATGTTACAAAAGATTGTTCTATTTCAAATAGATTTAATTCTTTTGAAATTTCTATTCTATTTTACAAAAATCTTTTGCCAAATACAGCAAGCAGTACAACTGTTTTCAGCATTGATAATAATTAGAAATGTTTCTTGAGCACCAAATCAACATATTACTTATTCGGAAGCATCATGTGACACTGAACACTGGAGTATTGATGAAAATTCTGATTTGCTATCACAGGAATAAATAACATTTTAAAAATATTAATATGCAAAACCGTTTTTTCTAAATTGTAGTAATATTTAACCAGATTACTGTTTTTTACTGTATTTTAGGCAAATAAAAGCAACCTTGGTGAATGTAAAAGACTTTCAAAAAACTCTGAAAGCTAATTATTTTGACCCCAAACTTATGAATGTCAGTGTACATGTGCAGCCGCATCAATATCATTTGAAATAGATGTATACATTTTCATAATTATAAAACACCTATTCTGCAGGACTAGCTAAAGGCGGCTGACAGGAGGAAAATCCGCTTCCAAACAACTCCAACACGAGCATGTCCTTGTGCGAATCCTTATTTAACATGAACTTAATGGTTTGGGCCAAGGAGGCTGCTGATGAGTTGACCAGAGCTGTGTGTATGATGCATCGAGAGAGAAGTTCTCATTTTCTTGGCCAAAGATATGGAGATTGAACAGGACAAGTCATTAGGTTTTCACCAGCCCGCTCTCCAAGGACTCTCTAACCTCCCTCTGCTCCACGGGACAGAGCAGCGTTCAGGGTGTCACAGCAGAGAGCTTGAGGCAGTTTAAAACACTTCCTAGTGCTTTCCGTTCTCACTTTTTCTGTCTAACGCACGCTTTCTAGAGCAAAAGCTGTTTATAGGTTGTGTCAAGGGAGCAGCTTTGCAGATAAATGACAGGGTTTGGGGAGCAACGTTTACCCAAGTGTCTTTCTTAGGCAGTAATGAGAAGGAAGTGTTAGGGGCTTGACCATGCCAGCCCTGCCACGCTGCTTTCTGGACCCAGCGCTTTGTTTACTTTAGCGCAACATTAGCTTCGGTCTCTGTATTACAGATCTCACACGAGGAGTAGCATTTGTGGCTGTACTGGGAGATTTGTTCAAATTAGACCTCTAGAGATCATATAACCTAAGTGGAAACAAATGTTGCCACTTTTCCAAGTCATCATCCTCCGTAGCGGACGGGATGGGGGGCAGTGTGTGAGAGCCAAAGCTGTGAGTGGGAGGCCGAGCTCAGCCACGGCCCTGGCTTCATTCACGAGCCGCCACATTTAAGATGGTAATGAATGGCCGTCAGTGAAACGGGCTCCTGTGCTGATATACGCAACAAGCTTGCCTTTCTCACAGCACCGCAGCGGGCAAAGAGAGGCGCCCCTTTGTCACGCCGGCACATGTGCTCTGTCGGCTTTTTGCATCTAGTGAAATACGCCTCATTGTCTTGAATGTCAACTCTGTAGATCTCCAGACCGACAGCATTCTTCAAGTATGTGACTTTGTGGACTCACATTCTGCTCACCCCTCCTTCATTAGATTAACCATAACCCCGTCCATGCTCTTCTGACTTGTGTTGTGTCCCGGGGAGTGTTTGTAGCATTTTAAGCTAATTTAGGCTTCACAACATTGTGATATACAGTGTAAACTGCATATTAATTTTGAGATTTGAATATGTAGTTTGGAGTGAGTTATTAACAGTATTACAGTTTTACATCCTAACTTTTTTTTTACTTTTAATTAACAAAAAATTATTTTGAAGTTAGTAATTGACGGTTTTATTGTTTTGTTAAAAGTTTACAGTAAAAACTTTTATAGTGTTGCAAAAGATTTATATTTCGAACAAATTCTCAAAAAATCCTGAAAAAAAATAAATATATCAAATTTAATGTTTCAAGAAAAATATTAAGCAGCACAACTGTTAACATGGTTATAATAATAAATGTTTTTGAGCACCAAATCATATTATAATGATTTTTCAAGGATCATGTGACATTATAAACTGCAGTAAAGGCTGCTGAAAATTCTGATTTGCCATCACTGGAATAAATTACATTTGAACATGTATTGGAATACAAGACTGCTATTTTAAATGTTAATAATATTTTAGAATATTACTGTTTTTATTGTATTTTTATCAAATAAATGCAGCCTTGGTGAGCATGCGACTTGTTTAAAAAATAAATTGAAAAAAGACCCATATTTTTGAATGATAGTGTAATTATTAGTGTTTTCAAAGATTACCTTTGAATAAGCATTAAATGTAATCTAAATAGGCAAAATGGGAATAATAAAATAGGATATATTATGCATTGCTATTCATGGAAGGTTTTGTTAAAATGGTGTAAAAGAAGATATAGAGTTTATATTCAAACCAAATTCATGGGATTGAGTCTGGCTGCTATGCAGGAGAGCAGTGAAAAACATTTATTTATAGCTATCTGAAAGCTGTGTAGCCTACTGACTTCTCTAATGTGTGCTGTTGGCAAATGAAAACTCTACTTTAAGAACAGATACAGCTATTTTTAGCACTAGCCTCCCATGTGAAAGCCATACATCGGCATATCCTTGTTTTTGTCGGAAATCTAAAAGTGTTTGAAACAGCAATGAAAGGCAGGTGTGATGTGAAAATATATATGTCCCGTTTACACGAAGGCGTTCCCCTTCCTGCTCTGCCACACAACTTGTGCTCCAGCTTAATAATGCATAATGTCCAGATTCAGGTTTCCTTTAACTTTGCAAATTTAATAAAAGTCTAAAAGTGAAGTGTTTGCTGAACAATGATTAATTGTTTAGCACTTTTTCCATTTATTTTGTGTATTTGTATTTGTGTAATAATGCTAGGAACTGTGATGCTAATTGCATTCAAAGCCATTTTCTTCAGTAAGGAGTGTAGGGGTAATGTGCTCTGGCAATATGGTTGCGGTGAATTGACGACGGATATTTGACTCTGTGTTGTAGTGATGGGAAGCAGTGGGCCGTATGCCACAGTGATACTGAAACAATAGCGAGACCCAAGCACATGAGGTCAACCTTGTGCATGGTCCCTGCCTGGAGGCAGGAAGGATACAAGCAAAAAAAAAAAAAAACACAGAAGAGAAACAGCCAGAGGAAAGAGAAAAAAATAGAAGTGATGCTGAATGGATGGTGCTTGAGGAAGACGTCTTCCCTTTCTCCTCCATTGTGTGGCTTATACGGCCACAGTCTCTTTCCAAGAGGTCACAGTGCACTTTTGAACTTTCACTCTTTATGGACATTGGCCCGTGTTTCCCCGGGAGAAAATCCATGCCGTTTCCCATGAAGCGAACACATGGGGCGGACGAGTCAATTAGATCATATTTGAACAAATCTCTCAAACCAATGAACCTTCTCTGTAAACGTACAGCTTTTTTCTTCAAACTCCAGCTTTTTTATGTTATTAGATCTAGGATATTAGAGTGGCATATTGAATATTTTATCGACTGTCTGCATGCCTTGTGATGACCTGCCTGACATGCTAACTTCTCCTCTCAAAAGAGACTCTGTGTCACTCTGTATCAGGCAGCCAGGCATGATGCTCCCCGCACATTTCCTGTGAATAAACTCCTGCACAGCAGGGGGGAACACAGAGCAGAGGTGAGCAGGGCGCACATACACAGTACACAGCAGCCCCCCTCCCCTGATAGTCCCTCCTTCCCCCTGAGAACGGCTTTATAAAATCCGTGGAAGGGCTGAGTGAATTGAAGCCTCCTTAAACCTCCTTTTATCACTTGGAGCGGCTCTTCTTATGGAACACTCTGTCCAGGTCACAGCACGGCTCCTTATGCCCAAATACAGTTAACCACCTCCTGCACTTCCTGTTAGACCTTATGGGCCACATTCTTTATCTTTATCTGAAGTAAATGTGTGGGTGTCACTTTTGTATAAAACCATCCTTTCGTGCATGTTGATGATTGTACTTTATAAAATGAGAGTTAAAGGTGCACTGTTTCCACTTGATTCTGTTTTATTTTACATACATTTAAGTTGCCCTGTCATGTTGGATATCAATTTGAGATAATAAACACATCTTAAATCTTAAAATGAATGCATCTTTTACCCATTTTACTTCCATGATTCATTAGGGGTGTAAAGGTACACAAACATAATGGTTTTATGTTTCATTATGGGTGTAAAGGTTCGGTATGTTTTCGGTACAGCAGGAGGAAAAAAACTAAAAAAAGATTTATTTAAACATACATATAAATAATTGTGAAATATTTATTTAAACATATATGTTAAATAATTCAGATTTCACCAACAGTTAATGTAAATATGGAGTCTGATGATGAGGTAAATGAAATGTTACGTGACATTTTGTTTACAGGCCATTTTAATGACGTTTTTCCACTGTTGAAACACTAATTGAGTGATTACATGAGATGCTCATTCATGTTTATTTTGCGTTGAAACTAATAATAAAAAGGAAGGGATGATCGTGCTGCTGTCAGAACTCAAAGAGTGCCAACATGGCATTTATTGTCTGAATTTCTTGAAAAAAATGGAGCGATTTGTTTGATACACATTAAATTTTCGGTATGAATACATGTACCCACACACCCCTATGATTTATATTTCATTAGTTATATTTCATTTATATAAATGCTTTTCTTCAGAATTTTCTGAGCTGTTTCCACAACATAATAAGCAGCACAGCTGTTTTTAACATTGATAATAAAAATAAATGTTTCCTGAGCACCAAATCAGCATAATGGAATGATCTCTGATGGATAATGTGACCTTTGAAAACTGAGGTAATGACTGCTGAATTCATCTTTGCCATCACAGGAATAAATTACATTTTAAAATATAGCCTTTTAAAATGGAAAACATATTAAAAATTGTAAGAAAATTTCAAAAAATTACTTTTTTTTTTTTTTACTGTATTTTTGATCAAATAAATGCAGCATGTGAGACAAAAAAATTGACGGACAACAATAATCTATCCACAATCTTGATGACGGTACACTTTACAGTGCTAAAACCACTTTAGCAGAGATGCCAGCCACAAATGTAATTTGTTTGTCTCACATTAGGGCAACATTATGGACCATGCCAAGTTTCTCAGAAGTTCTTTTTATCTACAAATACCTTTCCCTCTCTCAAGAGTCAAATATCTGCCTCCAGTTCCCCTTCACATTGACCACACTGTTCTTTACACGTAACAACACAGCACTTACACACTTCCAACCCCAGACAGAGCAGAGACTAGAATGTCGTAGAATTGTCACAGTGGTCGTTTTACAGGAGTCATTTCTCCAGCCCTGTTTGACTTGTTTGTTTGTTTTGCGTGATGTTTTCCAGAAAAGTGGACCATGAGCCACCAATATCGTATCTTTAAAGTTCATATGGTTTCGCCACACTCTTATATTGCATCCCTTGCTTGTCTGAATTATGTCAAAGTGTCCCCATCTGTCCTCAGAGCTGTGGAGAAACACTCAGACACCCGGCACCCTGCTCAATGCACGTCTTTGTGTTGAAGCTTTTATGGGCTTTGGCTCGAGTTCATAACGTCATTGAGGGACTCAGACTACAAAACATTGGTTACGATGCTGACTAAAGCTCATGTCATATCTGCAGTGATGTTTAAACACAGTGGTGTTTGTGGTCTTTATATGGCGTCATATTGTGCTCCTCTGGTCTTATGTGACTGTCCAACCCTCAAGTGTGAGGAAAAATGGGATAATACATGAAAAGCTGTGGTGCTTATGACATATAAGAGCTGTTGCCTCAGGGTGTCATCTTTCATTCCCTTTCTGTCTTCCCCACTTTGATATCTGTCATCACTGTTTTATAAGGCCTAACATTCCTACAAATCAAATCAAATTAAAAAACAATGATAATTTTAGCAATATTATTATTTTATTTATTTATTTATTTATTTTTTTGGTGCTTTAATTGAGATGAAAAAGGAAAGGATGGTAAAGATAGAGATAGTGTCAGGAAATACTGTGAACCAGGTTCGATTGTGTATATTTGTATATAGGTGGGACAGAAAGTTAATATACAGTGCCCTTAAAAATTATTTGGACACTTTTGGAAACATACATTTGTGTTAAAAAAAAGATGATTTTTTATTTTTCTGGAATTTTCGAAAAACGTTTTAACAATATGAACACATATAATATAGAAATAAAATATTTATTTTTATTTATATATTATTTGTATTTATTTATTTATTTAAACAAAGCTCTGTTTCTTTCTGAGTGCTACCCGAAAGCCTAGCCCACTTATTGATTGCTGCACGTTAAGCGTCCAGCACTTTCAGAGCATCGTAAGAGACATGATGAAGGCCCATGCATTTACCATAATAAAAACCACCTCACTTAAACCTGCACATCCACAGAGAGTCAGAGTCTGAGAGAAAGTTGAGCCACCTCCCTCAGAGATCTCAGCAAAAAGCTCTCTGACATCTCCTCGGGCTCTTCCCTCCTGAGGTGTTTCATCCCTTGTCGCAAAAAGTGTTAAAAAAGAGGTCAAAGAAGCAAAGTGAAGTTTGCCCAAATGTTTTCTGGAGTTGCATTTATGGCTTCTGTATAGCGAAGTGGCAGATGTAGTGAATAAATAAAGTTCCTCTCCAGCAGAAAGCTTCTGAAGGGTTAGACCAAGCATGCAGAGAGAGTTGCTATTATACACGTAAATGCTGCAAATGTAATTCAGCCCGAGGTTGGAACTGTAAAAGTGAGACTGACATGTTTTTTCTCCCCTTTTACCTTTTTCCTTTTAATACTTCTGAGTATAAGCTGGCCGTTTTAAAAGGTTTTAAAAGGTTCAGGACTGAAGGTCATATGATGGTGCTGAGGCACAAGCCACCCCTCCCGCTCTTGCCTGGAGAAAGCACTATAAAACTTTGATGCCCAAATTAGGTTGTTACTCATCTTGCACCTTTCTGCTCACAGTATTGACAGCGGCGGTGAACTGCTGCGGGGAGATAGCATCTCAGCGTTTGGACTGGGTACTCCGCCTCGCGGCCGCTGACAACAGCAGAAGTGTTTTAACAGGGTTTTAATGGCCGGCCACTTCTGCTCCTGGGAGCATTGAAAATAGCTGCTGTGAAAAGAAGAAAAAAAAAAAACTCTTTGGCTGATGGGAGCTGACATGGCCTGCTTTTTCAGTCGCCATGCTCATGTGACTTTTACATCAGAGCTGCTGGGAACATCTAGAGGTCTTTTTTCCCACTTTTTTCAAATTCCTTCGCTGTCAATTTCTTTGGGAGAAAGACAGGAAAAGAGTCACTAGACCAGCACCCAGCTCAGCTGGATTTTTCATGTATTCTTTAAGTATCCATTTAATTACAGTTTGTAGTAATACTATGTAACATAATTTGATATAAAGTAAAAAATATATATACACCAGCTTCAAAAGTTTGGGGTCGGTAAGATTTTTAAAAGATGTTTCTTTAAAGATATCTCTTATGCTAACCGAGGCTGCAATTATTTGATCAAAAATACAGTAAAAACAATAATACTGTGAAATATTATAACTGTTTTACTGAATATATTTTAAAATGTAATTTATTATTGTGATGGCAATGTTGAATTTTCAGCATACCATTACTTTACTCTTCAGATTTGCATGATTCTAATGTGAAAATCATTATAATATGCTGATTTGGTGCTCAAGAAACATTTCTTATTATTAGCATGCTTTAAAAAAACCTTATGGAAATGTTTTATTAAACTAATATAAAAAGTATCTTAATGACTATAATAATATAGAACTATTTTATGAATAGAATGTTCAAAAGAACAGCATTTACTTCTAATAGAAATATTTTGTGTCAATGTTGCTAAATAAAACTATTAATATATGTATATTAAAAATGGCAATATGTCATTTATTTCAATTCAGTAACTAATAATGTTTCATCCCTGTCCCTCTTTATGTGTGTGTATTTATTTATTTAATTATTTATATTAGTTGACTCATTATATATAAATATAATAAACAATATGAAATTACACTGTATATTTTAAGTTCACCTACTGTGCTAGAAAAAAGGATGTTTTTTTATGGCTTCTGTCCATTTTCCCCTTTCTGTCCACACGTTCCCTCCCCTACACTGTCCTTGTTTGATTGGCTGGTCATTAAAGTGTGTGCTGCCAGAGATTGGGCTTTGCCCTTTTGATAGGGGCTGAGTGCCCTGGCCGCCCCTGCCAGCCCCCCACTCCAACTGCCCACTGTGGAAACCTGGCCCCTGCATTGTGCTCCTGAATGGGGGCCCTGTGTAGCGTTGTGGCCCTGCTGGCTACGCTCATTAGCAGAGTTTGGCGACACACAGTCCCCCTGAATGAGTCTGCTTGTTGCCACACAATAGATAAGCCCTGAATGTAGGCTCAGAGTCTGGCTCCATGCTGACACCTCTCAGCAGCCACAGCGCTCTCATAGCCACTGCTCAGCTCTCGGCCTGCGCTGTACAGCCGCTGTGCTCCTCTCCGCTGCTCCATTCTGTGCAGGAAATGACACGGATGTGGGAAAATAGAGAACGGTTTGCTTAATTGATGAAACTGGGCATTTCCTATGATGTCATATAGGTCATACAGCTTCCTGCTTATGACACTTTTCAGCACACACTCCCGTGACCCCATGCAGCATATATGCACACATAGCTTCATTGCTCTTTTCTGTCTGTAAAGGAATATTTTAGGTCCAATAAAAGTTGATTACCACAGGAAAAAAAGACTCATCCTTTGTTTTTCTTTATATTTATAAAATGTATAATAAGTTACAGTGAGGCATTTACAGTAGAAATGTCAAGCTTATAATTCTATAAAAAATGTTTTAAAATTAGAATTTTATAAAAGCACTTTCATGAATTCTGATGTTAAAATGTGTATTATATGAGCTGTATTTTCATTATTGTTTAAGCTTTATGATAAAAGATCATCATAAATTGTAAATAAAATGACAGAAATCTTAGTATACTCTTAAAAATAAAGGTTCTTTATTGGTATTAATGGTTCCATGAAGAACTTTTAATATCTATGGATTCTTTCCGTTATTAATTTAGACTTATTATTAGTATTACAATATGTTTCTTTTAAGAACTTCTTTGTGAAATCTAAAATGGATCTTCTAAGGCATTGCTGTTAAAGTATCCTTTCAGAACCTTTATTTTTAAGAGTGTAACTTATTTGTTGCTATACTATTTAATATGTGACTATTTTAAAGTTTTAATTACACATTCGCTTTTCACTGTAACATAGATTTTTGCTTTTTAATTTAGAGAAAAAGAGGGACAAGTCAAAATAATTTTTGGTAACCAACATTATGCCACAAATGCTGTCGACTGAGCTTAACTTGAACCCAGAATATTCCTTTAAAAGAGCGATGCTCATTCCCAACCATTTCAAATGCACCGGATGGAACACATCAGACCCGATTTTCCTCTCCTTGGCTCAAAAATTCATAATCTGGAATGAAAGCAATCAGCATGAAAAGTTCATGCCTCCATTTGCTGTCATCTGTTTGGGTGGTCAGCTCGAAGTGTACCACGTTTCAGTTGCCGTCTTGTCCCCTCCGAAGTGGCACAGCTGCGAAAGTTTGTTTTCACCCATCGTCTTCCATTATCTGCCTTAATCAAATTCCTGCTTTTGATCACGGTGAAGGGTATATGCGGTCAGGCCAGGGGGAGAGTGTGGGACATCAACAGGGGGCTTTCATGTTTCCCATCTCCTCTTAACTGAGCTTCATTGTATGAGTGTGGGTCAGTTTAAAAGCAATTGCACCAAATCGTGTAACCTGAGCCGTTGGCTGAGCGCTGGGCTATGTTGATAAGACCCGAACAGAGAGGAGAATAGGTGATAGCTGGGTCAGATACAGGGAAGTGTCTGTTCTCCTGAACAGTCAGGAAACAGGACTGAAATGATTGCTCATACTGTGAGTGGCAGGTCGAGAGTGTGTGTACGTGCCCAGCAACATTTATCTGTTTGCATGTGTGCATTTTTCCTTAAGTGTGTGCGCTTGGGAGCGTTGTTACCTCTGCTCCTCTCCTCTCAGCACATAGGCCGTTCTCGTTCCCCCACCAATTAAACTGATTAAGTTAATTATACAGTCTTCACTATGCCCTTATGTCCCTAACACTGATTGGCTGACCTTTGTGTGGCTGCCTGTCCTTAAAGTAAAAGGGTTGAATCTAGGTGTGGACGATTCACACAGTACTGACCAAAAACATTTTTGTCAATAATAATTATATATAAAATGATCATACTCAAAAAATGTTGCTTATACTGTATGTGCTTCTAAGTTCTAATAAACAGCCAATATGCAAGTAATATGCATTCTAATAAGCAACTAGTTAATACTGAGAATTGGTCCTTAAAATAAAAAGAAAGAAAGAAAGAAAGAAAGAAAGAAAGAAAGAAAAAGATATAGATAACTATTGAATTATTCAATGCAACAAATAAGCTTTTTTTCTTTAGTTGAGCATGATGATTTTTTTGGAGAACTTTTTCAGTGAGTTTATTCCGTTACAGATTCATCAGACTGATTCTGTTTTGTAACTCCTCAGTGTTTCAGTCTTTTAACTGATTCATTAAGAGAGCTGACTCATAAGAGTCATTTGTTAGTGAACTGGATGCTGGTCACTGGTGTTCTTGGCAAAGTGTAACAGTATGTTGTTTTCTCATCAGACTGAAAACTCACATTTGCAACTCAAAATGTTTGTAAACCTAAGTCATTCATGCATTAGAAAAATCATTTGGGGAGATTCATACATTTGAAAGTGTAATTTTGAAGTGTAAAAATAAGTGTAAAAATAGTTTTTGGTGCCCACTTTATGTTGATTTATATATATAGATATATATATATTGCTTTGAATTCAGCACAAACACAGCATTTACATTCACATATTGTGAATACAGCTGACTTTTTCTCATTTCGTTCTTTCTTTCTTCAACTTCCCTCCACCCCCTTCCCCTTTGTACCTTGCTCTTGGTGTGCTGGTCAGATGGGCTGGGAGAAAGCCAACAATCCTCCAACCTCTCACATGCTTTTCATTCACAATATCACGCGTTGTAATGTCCTGACCCCTTCATTCATGTTTTACAAGCTGTTCATTAACTCCCCGAGCCCTGCTGCTCAAATTTATGAGGCTATAGCAAGTTTGTACATGTTTTCAGTAAATTAAGCAACTGACATTTAAAGGCCCATCAATGGGCTACAAGACAGACCAAGATTGACATTTTGTGTGTGTGTGTGTTGTATGTTAGGGGATCTAGCTGCACTTGTGTATATAAGATTGAATATGATGCATGATCTCTAACACCAAACACACCCCGACTGACACGTATAGAAACAAAACAACACACTTTTAGCCTCAGTCAGATCAGCATAGTGTAATCATGTCATTTAGTGGCATTACTGCATTAGCTAAGTATGGCTAATGGCCACAGCTGTTTTACAACATCTTGTGATGCTCTTATGATATCCAGACTGATAATTGCTTTTCGCTCATCAAGAGCCCCTTTCATTAACAGCAGGCCCTCTTTAATGCTCGAGCAGCTATGTGTGTGAGTCAAGAGCCACATGGAGTCGGGCACCTCCTCGCGGAGACGCAGATGCACACATGCACGCTAGGCAGGTGCTGCTGTCCTCGGGCATTGAGCTAACACCTGAGAGCTTAGCTCCATAACAGGCCCTCCTGTGTGACTCGGCTAGGTGTCGCTGGGTTTGTCTGCAGCCCGTCAACAAAGCTTGTGGTTGAATCATACTGTGTGTGTGAGTGTGTTTGTGTCCCATGCTGAAGCAGATTTCAACTTACATTCTTCTCATCTAATGCCATACGACAGTGTGCACACATTGGTATCTTACCTTAGCTCACCCCTGTAATTTAAAATCTGGATTTCTTTTTACAACAGTTTTTAGTGCCATGTTAATAGAAAATTTCAAAAGCTATTTCATAATCTTCTTTTAGAATAAAGTCAAATTATCGAGAATAAATCTGTAGCTTTTTAAGAATATATTAATAATATTTTCTGAATTAATTTGCAGTTTTATTCAGTTTTATTAGTTACAGTGGACTGACTTTATAGTTAAAATTATAATAATAAAGTTTATGAGATATAATGAGAATAAAGTCTAAAATTATGATATTATTTAATTTTGTTCTCAAAATATTACTAGTTTAATCTTAAAATGGAATGGCTTTATTCTTGTAATTTTTAAAGTACGTCATTATAACAACTTCATTATTATGATTTTAACTGTTCAACTAAATAAAATTAAAATATTACTGTTTTAATCATATAATGCCATTAATTTATTCTCGTAATGTTATGACTTGATTCTGATAATGTGACTGCATTCTCAAATATTGACTTTATTCTCAAAATATTTGCAATTATATTTACGTAAAAGGGTCTATAATTAGATTAAATTGTGGACACGTTCCACTAAATAATTCCCTCATTTTAATTTAATTAAATCATAACTAAAAAGAGAAACCTAAAAATTCTTAATTTGTTATATGCAGGGCTCTGTAAATTTCACCATGACATTAATGTTGTATCTATTCTGTCTCTTTTAGAGGCAATTCTAATTGGTCTTTTTTTGTTGATATTTCCCGCACAAGTCTAATGATTCGCTCTCGCCATGTGGCCATTGTCATTCTCAACCCAGGGTGTACGGATGAAACTCCCCGCGATCCCGTGTTTTGCTTTCATCCCCGTCAGGTCATTGTAAAAAGTGTATCTATAGAGCAGTGTTTGGGGATCAAAGGCTCTCTGAACTATCTCACTCACACGTTCTGCTCTACTTCTTTATCATGCCCTCTTCCCCACTGAGCTCTGTGAGAGCTGTGGGTTCAAACGTTCAAGTTCGGTGTCGGAGATGTCCGCCGCTCACACCTCCTGTCCCCCATGAGAAACACGAGCCTCCTTCGGCCGCAGGACCGATGAGAGGAGGAGAAGGGGAAAAACAGCGGCTGGAAATGGAAATGTCAGGGGCCTGGCCGGTTAATGGCTTTCGCAGAGCTATCGCCCTCAACTAGCATGTCTTCTCCATTAGTAGATTTTGTTCCGATGTGCTAAAGCCGTGTTGTTTTCTTCTCTCTTTTGCTCTTTCTCTCACTTTGGTGTCACTTTCACTCCGGCAGGCCTGCGAGTGGCTTTTAAATGATTCGTCTCGCTTTCCGACGCTCTGTGACTCAGTGCCGACTCGTCCCGTATGGCCCGTGTGTATGTTCTTTCCTGCACTATGAATGACTCTGTGCTCAAATAAACCCAGAGGCCAGTCGTTGGCTTTGATCAGGGCTTTGTCATCTTTATGAGAGTGTTGAGAGGAATAAGCCAGGGCCAGCAGTGCAGGACCCCAGATTAAAGAAGACCAGAGATTGGGGGGGGGGTTGCGGCCCTCCCTCTGGAGCTTAACACCACATGTAACTGTGTGGGCTGATTTTACTCCACTCGGGTTTTCAGACAAATCAACCGCACCCGGTGTTCGCAGAAAACGGAAAAATGGAGCATCAATCCACAAGTTCATATTTGTTTCTTCCTCCGGAGAAAGAATGTAAACCGTAGGCTGTCGTTTCAAATACTGCATGATTTGTGGGCTTTTAAAAAAAAAAAAATCTGGCCATGTTCAGTCACATATGTGAGCCTATTATGAGAGTGAAAAAGAGTGTGAGAGGATGTATGTGTGTGTGTTTGTGGTTTTGTGTGTGTTTTAAGGATCCAGACACACTCCAGTCGTGTTTGGGAGATAAAAGGAGAGAAACGGGGGTCACACAATACAGCGTCCAGACGGCATTTGTGTTTGTGCCCCCTTTCCGATAGCATGGCTTTCCACAACCGCCTTGACCTCCTCACCTCTCAACTTTACTTGAACTTCTGGAACGTTGTGAGCTAAAACAACAGCAGAATGAGACAAACGAGGCCATCAGCCTCCGTGCTACGATATGTAAACCGCACGCACAGTTTTATTAGGTGCACATCGTTTATAATGAACCAACAGAGTTGTGTAATCATGAACGTTGAATTTAAGAGGCGCAGACCTTTAACTTCAAGTCTGGGCTTTTGTTTGGAATAGGGTGGCTCTTGTCCTAGCTGGAGGAGTGGTAGATTAGCTAATCCTGCCGCTGTGTGTTTGGGCTCCTGGCCCCTGCATGCTTTTGGGGTAATAAGCTTACATGACAGGACTGAGGGTTAATGTTGTTCCCTGTGCTCAAACAAAGGCCGATTATACACTCGCAGAGGTGGAATGCATCAGTATGGCTAATAAAGAGATGAAAAGTGCTCTTGGTAAAAGTTAGTGTGTTAGTTGTGAGGAATGTGGCTTTTAGAATTGTGTGTTTGTGTGTTTCACTTTGTCCACTGTAGCATCTGAAGATCTGAATCGTTTGCGATTAATTGTTGGTTAATATGTGATTAGTGACATTTTCCTATTTTTTTTTTTTTTTAACAAGAAAATGATTTAAGGTCTAGAATACAAAATGACAAGATACAGAATTTAAGCAATTAAGCAATCCGTATTATAAGTATTAAGTATTTCTTTATGTGACTTTTTTTGTATACGATACAACGTTATTGTTGGTCACATCAATTCCGTTGTTTATTTTATTTATTTATTTACCATTTTATTAAGATAAAACGATGTAATCATTTAGCTTTTACATTCCAATTGTTTTTACTGTATTATTAATATTTTTATTATACTTTTTAAAGAATATATAAAATTGGTTGTGCACATTAAGAAAATCTTTTTTTCCTCTTAGTGCCTTTTTTTTTTTTTGCAGAAAAATAATTCAATTTTGTATTTATTTATTTGTTTAAATTAAATTGTGATATATTGCATCGAAGGTAAACAGCACATTTTCATCAAGTCATGCCTAATCTTTTTGATTGTATGTCTAGTACCGGTGTTCCAGATTTATTTAAACAAAACAAGTAAATCAGTTTGATCTCACTTTGAATTGCTTTTGCATTGAGTTGCTTTGTCGCATCACTCATGGTGTGAATAGACTTGTAACGGTGTGTTTTCAAGCATATATTTGTCACTACACTAAATGTGTCAGCCTAACAGATTACAAAGGATTGTTAAATGAATTATTGTGCAGTCTTATAATAGTTTCATCTCTCTGTTATTAAGCATCACATTTAGATGCATTATTAAACAGGATTCCAAGTAACTGAATGTTTTTTTCAGTCGATGTTAACAGTATGCTTGTGTTTGTATTGCAGAGAGGTCAGTTGTGCTGTATAGTGGATTGGTTTGTGCATTATTCCTCTTCACTCTCTCTTGCTCTGCTAAATGACTAAAGCTTCTCTCTAGCCTTAGGCGATGCTGCTGGGAGAATCTGCTCTTATCACTCTCCACTGACTGCACACGCATGGAAGAGAGAAAGAGTGGTGTTAGTGTACATTGAAGAAAGCCCTTAAGAGATCTGAGCACACCTCACCTTCATCACGCTCTTTTTAGCACATCTCCTTCCATCTCCCCGTGCTTGTGCCTGTTTCCATGCATCCGATAGGCCTATTTCAGTATCTACGCAGAAGCAGCAAAGTCTTTCCTAGTAATCCGACTGGTCGGGTTTAGAACAGGCCTCTGGATCCAACCGGATCGGTAGCTAGCGCCGACTGCTCAGCAGCGTTCAAATTAGATTGGGTGTTACTGAAGCATCTAACGGGGCAGATTATACCACAGAATAATATTGTCAGGAAAAGTCCCCGAATGAAACGTGAGCTCGTGAGGGGGGACTTCAAACACACGGCAGCTGTTGATCCGCGTGGGTCAGCCGGCGGTCAGGGGCTGGTGTGAATGCTTCGGTCTCATCAGGACTCTGACTGCAGCTTGCACGCTGCGCTCACCCTCTCTCGAACCCTGTCCGTGTGTTTACTGTTCCCTTCTCCAACGCAGCCAGCACTGGCCTGTTTATGGAGTGGGAAGGAGGAATGGATGAGAGGAAGACGAACTCAGGGGTAGTCAGGAAGGTGCTGAAAGGTGGGCGGCTCTTGCTTTGGCATGTGCTTCTGAAGGCAGCAACTTGTGAGAAAGATTTGTGGGAAGACGAGGAGCCCTCCTGTAAAGCCTCAAGGGTCTTAGAGGTGGGGGAAAATATAGATTTTTCTGATTCTGAAAGCTGTGCTTCCCTAGACAATGTGCAGTTTCACTCGGCAGTGTTTAAGGGATTTATCTTCCAAATTCTCTACAAAGGCATCATTTATGCCCTTTGAACTGCAGTATAAATTTGATACATGAAACTCACTCACTGACTGATGTCTGCTTTCATGACTCACGTGTGCTTTGTGTCTGAAGGTTCAATATCGATGTAAACACCTGTCTTAAAGACAGGACAAAATATTTGATATGTTAAAATGTATCTGTGCATTAAAGCTGCTGCTGTCTATGATGTAATGAGTAATAAGACTGCTATACATCATATTTGCTGAATGAAATCCAATACTTGTTTCAAACTAATTTTGAGGTGCTGGTTCGAAAAATAATTTCTGTTAGTTTTGCTGTAGTCATGCTTTCTCACAAAATATGTGCATTTCATTCTATTGTTGCTTTTGATGACCATTTGTAAGGTGAAGAAACTTAAATGCCAGAAAAACTGTCACAAAGACATAATTCCTATCTTTCTCTCAGGTTACAACTACTTGTTCAGTTCTCAGCTGATGTCAGCTGACATCTGTGGGTGTTTTACTACATCCACAGTGGCAGAAAATTATATATTTTTTTTTTTTTGGGGGGGGGGGGGGTGGTGTATATAACTTGTGTTTGTGAAAAATCCTTTGACATTAATTGAAGTATTTGTGAATATATTTGAATACTCCTTTATGTCTATTTTTGTCATTAAAACAAAACTTTTGACTTTTGACCACCAACTTTTGTTATTTTGATAAGTACATTAAAGCTGATATAAGCTATATATATATATGTATGTGACCATGGACCACAAAACCAGTCATAAGGGTCAATTTATTAAAATTAAGAATAAATAAGCTTCCTATTGATATATGGTTTGTTAGGATACAACAATTTTTGGCTGAGATACAACTATTTAAAAAATAGGGTGCAAAAAAAAATAATCTAAATATTGAGAAAATTGCCTAAATGCACATTACTAATCAAAAATTAAGTTTGGATATATTTACAGTATGAAATTTACAAAATATCTTTACTTACATAAAAGAAAAATAAATCGATCATTTTGACCCATACAAAGTATTGTTGGCTATTGCTACAAATATACCCGTGCTACGGATTTTGTGGTCCAGGGTCACATATCAGTTTGGGTAATATTTATGAGGCCTTTTTGCAATCAGCAGAATTTTCTTTCAAGATGCAGAACTGTGTAATCAATCATCAAACAGCAGTAATATGGAAAGAGAGCAAAATGCCTCTATGCATTTTTCTGGAAAACTTTCAGACACTTAAAGCACTTCTTATTTACTGCTTGTTCTGTGTTTCATTTTATTCCTTCTATGTTTAAAAGCCATGTTAAGTTAGTTTGTGATTCATCAACCATTTAGTATATGGACCAGTTCTCACTAGTTTCTTATTAGCATGCCTACTATTTACATATTTGCTCTTTATTAGTACTTATAAAGCACATACTTTGCATGACCATATTCTACATCCCTAATCCTACCCAATACCTAAATGTAACAACTACCTTACTAACTATTAATAAGCAGCAAATTAGGAGTTTGACGAGGCAAATGTCATAGTTAATGGTTTGTTAATAGCTAGAATTGGACCTTAAAATAAAGTGGCTGATGTGTGATTTTTTTCTAACCTACTGTAACCTTTAATGTATTATTAAATTTTCAATTGAATACATTTTAAAAGTAATCTAATAAAATGCACAAATTAGTTTGATATTTAAAGTTGGTAAACTCATTAATTAATCATATCGGATTGTGGTCTCTCCCCTGGTGTTTCCTCTGAAAATTTTTGCCCGTGTTCTCTGTTCACTCTTCAGAAACAACAGGGTAGCGCTGACCTGCTCATTGGCACACAGTGACCGGTAACCCTATACCCCCTCGGCTCACGCCCCGGTCCAGCTCTCCCCTCAGGCCTGTCGTAAATCAGAGCCAAAGCAGCGGGTTCTGTGGCCCCCAGCGCCACTCTCACACCCCTGAGCTCAGCTGTAATCTGTCTGCATCCCGCTATCGGCCTCCTCCCATGAGTTAGCCACACTGGCTGATGCGCGTAACCGCAGGCGGTCCTCCGTGCAGAGATGGCTCTTCGCTCGTCCTCCTCTTCTTACAGATCAGGATTAAGAGTTTGGCAGATTCCTCCTCATTTAATTCTTTTTTGTCATGTTTTTTGGTAATCTTTGCCTCTGGTGATAATCTGCAGGAGTGTGACAGATTAGGAAGGAGGAAAAAAAAGACCACGGCCTGAAGTTGCAGAGAGAGATGCAGAGAGTGCATTTCTATTGCGTTTGTGCTTTTGCTGCCTGTGAGTCCTCTCACCCATTCATACTCATCCGGAAAGATCTGCCTCTTCTCGCTTCTTATCCATCTGCCATCTGTGCCTGGGCCTGTTTCTGTGCTTTTAAAACACTCACTGCCATCTTAATTATAACATGGAGCAACACACAAACCACTCACAGGAACTTCTTGAATTTGTTGATCTACTTTGCTTTTGTACCACCAACATTTGAAGCCAATAAGCCTTAGTATTCACGTAATGAGTCTGGCATTTTTTTTTCACGCCACAAACGCAATCTGTGTTTGTCTGTGAAAATCTAGAAATTGCACTGGCTTTGGCTTTGCCTCTTTCTGGTCCTCATGAAACAAACTTTTTATTTTGTTTCTTTTTTTCTGTTTTTTTGTGTGTGTGTTTTTTGTTTTGTTTTGTTTTGTTTTGTTTTGTTTTGTTTTGTTTTGTTTTGTTTTGTTTTTGGTTTTTGGTTTTTGGTTTTTGGTTTTGGTTTTGGTTTTTTGGTTTTTGTTTTTTGTTTTTTGTTTTTTGTTTTTTGTTTTTTGTTTTTTGTTTTTTGTTTTTTGTTTTTGTTTTGTGTTTTTGTTTTGTTTTGTTTTGTTTTCCTAAAACACAAATCACAGTTCCACAAAAACATTAAACTGTTTTCTGCATTGATTATAATGTGAGGTGTTTCTTGAGCACCAATCAACATATTAGAATTATTTATGAACGATCATTTGACACTGAAGACTGAAATAATTGCTGCTGAAAATTCAGTTTTGTCGTCACTAGAATAAATTAAATTTTTCAATATTTTAAAATGGAAAACATTTATTTTAAATTGTAACAAAATGTCAAAATGTTACTGTTTTTACAGTATTTTTTTCAAATAAATGCAACCATGGATGAGCATAAGAGACTTTCAAAAACATGTTAAAAAAATCTTATGAACCCCAGACTTTTGAAAGGTAGTGTATATTGATATCTAATACTGCCCAATAAAAATATGAAGAATTATCAGATATCAACCCAAATATTTCCTTTTCCTTATACTCTCAAAAAATAAAATATTATTTTTTTATTTGGCAAATAAAATATTATTTTTTGGTTTTTGGATTTGTTTGTTTTGCTTTGTTTGACTGATGAAAAATGGTAATATAATATAATAAAATACAAATAAAATAAAACATATTCTGTATATAACAAAATGCAAATATAAATAAAAAAATCATAAAAAATAATTCCAGTCTTATTTTTCATATAACAAAATTATTAAGTTGTGCACTTTCAAAAGTATATCGGTTTGACTTCAGTTTTAATAATACCACTCTGATGATTCACTCTGTTCATCCATGAACATACAAAAATGGTGTGGCTTGTGTGACTAGTAGTCATAACTTCAGCTCATATTGATGAGTTGGTATAAGCTAAGTGGCGGTGTCCTTGCCTGGCTTTGGCTCTGTCCCCGATGGTTTTCATAAAGTACACGTGGGCTTTGTTAATGTGCAGGATGGATTACACTTAATTGCAGCCTAGTACAATCTGACTAGTACTGAAGAGTGGTATGTTGGAAAGAATTCCTCCGATGGTCAGAGTCTGTTTCAGTCAATCTAAGAACATTCTGACAGCTTGTTTTGGTCAACACTGTTATTTTCGGCATGATGTTTAGCTCTAAAACAAAGAAGTGTCATATTCAACAGCCTGTTTTGTTCAACAAAGTTATTTTCAGCATGATGGTTACAATAAGGCAGAGAAACACCACATTGTGCATGTTTTCTGAGTGAATTTGGCAGGTGGCAAGGTGGTGAATCCTAATGAATATGACTTGTTTAGCAACATTTACCTACGCCTTGGCTTGTAGAACATTGTTATTTTGCTGACAGCACAAGGATAAAAAGGATTTAGCTTTGTCTGCTCTGTTTCTATCCTTTATGTTTATAACAGAGACAATTTGAGAAGACAAAAGAAGTGCGTGGAGATTAAAATGTGTCATTGTTTCTCTGAAAGGTATTAGATGGACAGAAGGGGGTATGTGGCTCCAAATCAGGCGCCTTCTTTCTTTTCGTCCCAGCCAGAGGCCAGCTGGCTGTTACCTTGCCTCACAATTAAGAGTTACCTACTAAATCCCCTACAGAAGGTCTAAATTAGTGTGACAAATCCGAGGGTCACAGTGTGTGTGGGGAGGGGGACCTTCTTGCTGGCTCCAGTGCTTGGCTTTAGCTTTCTTTGGACCTTGAGATAATTAGCTATGGATTCACAGCCCCTTTGTCGCCGACAAAATGAACTATATATGTCTCATATCCGTTTACCGTTTGATGTGAGATGTGAGGCCTCTGTGTGCACTACTTAGCCGCTGTACTAGACAGAATATTGCCAAAGTAGGAATGGCTGCTCTTGGTTTTAGAGGCTGCACATCAGCTCTGAGAGTGTTTTGACAAGACAGATGTTCTGGATGCTGATGAACTCTTTGGCGTGTGTTACATCAGACGGCCGCTCTTGTCCTTGAGGCTGTGAAGAGGAGGAAGTCTGCCTGCCTCTTCAGTGTCATCTGCACTCGCATTCACAACTGGTCTCATGCTATTTGGAAAGGTTTCGTATTCCTAGAATTGTAGTTCATCCAGCTTCTAACCTCAGTGGAAAGAGTTTCATTCAATAGGCTTCAGGTCTGGAGTTGAATGAACAGTTTAATGCAGTATGTTCATAAAAAAAAAAAAAAAGTTTTTGATATAAGAAAATATGAATAAAATTGCTTAATTATCGTCAACTGCCCGTCCATCTTCATTTCTTGACTATATGTTGGCAATGACTATTTTTATGAGATTAACATTAGTTCAGTGCATATCATCTGCAGGTTTGCTTGTGGTTTCATTGCTTTATTATATAGAAATGCTTTGTGTAGGCTTCTCGTTGACATAGAGATAATGAGCCAATAGTGTCCGTCTCTCATCTCGCATTATTTTTCCACTTCCCAACCTGTTTCCCCCTCTTTTTCTGTACCCGTGGACATGTAGACCACCTAACTAGCTCCATTTGTCCAGATTATTTAGAGGGGTGTAACCTTGCAGCCTCTGTAAAACAGAGACATCCTTTAAAGGCTGCGCTTCCCTTAAAAGCCAAGCCTGTGGCCATACATCAGAAAACAAGAGCTGTGCTTTGATAGCCGCTGCCATTAGACTCTGTCCAGTAAAGGGGCTTTGCCGTTCAAGGCACTCTGGAGATAATTGTGCAATTAGCAAAGAAGATTGTGGAGTGCTTTGATCAGGAAGCAACATGCAACTCCTTAAGATATCAGAGTCACCAGACAAGATACACTGACAGCGGTGAGGGAGAAAAAGCAGTGTAGCAGACTTTTTTAGGACTAGATGGAGGTAAAAGGGCTCTAATTCGCTAAGCGCTCACACAATAAAACTTTAGCCCTTTCATCTACTGTCCTCGGGTGTAGCACTTTTTTGTAATGCATTGTTTCGGTTTGAGTTACTGATGGGCGCCAAACACACATTACAGAGTAAAGGAGTAAAGATGAGCGTAAGAAAGGTTGAAGGGAACAAAATTGTCCTTTTTGAGAGAGAGAAAGAATTTGCGAGGTTAAACCCTTTCAGATCAGATTTGACCAAGAGGTGAGAATGGGATGCTGGTTTCCCCCATCACCATATTATTGTTATTCCCCATTAAGAACCAGCTCATACGAGTCATTTGAATCCGATTATACTAGTTGTATTTCAGAGTTTTGATTCACTGAAAAAGAACATAGCATTAATTCATTATCTCATAGAAGTCATTTGAATCAAACTACAGTGGTTGTACTGTATGTGTTTGATTCACTAAAAGAACCAGCTCATAAAAGTCATTTGAATCAGACTACACTGGTTGCATTGTATATTTTCAATTTACTGAAAATAACCAGCTCGTAAGTGTCATTTGAATCAGAGAAGACTGGTTGTGCTGTGTGTTTTTGAATCCGTAAAAACAACCAGCTCATAAGATTCACTTGAAACAGAATACATTGGCTGTGCTGTATGTTTTTAAATTACTGAAAAAAAAATAAACATCTCATAAGTTATATGAATCAGACTACACAGTTTGCACTGTATGTTTTTGATTCACTGAAAAAAGCCATCTCATAAGAGTCATTTGAATCAGACTACACAGCTTGTACAGTGTTTTTGATTCACTGAAAAGAGCCATCTCATAAGAGTCATTTGAATCAGACTACACAGTTTGCACTTGTATGTTTTTGATTCACTGAAAAGAACCATCTTAATAGAGTCACTTGAATTGGACTGCACTAATTGTGCTGTATGTTTTCCACTGTAGACATTCTTATGATATAGCACATCGCTGAATAGGCAAAACAATGCACATGTTAGAACTGTTAACAGGACCAAATGTCTTTCAGTTTCAAAAAATTTAACTCTTTTTCCAAACCTACTCTCAGTGCATTTAGATACGTCACACATTTGGATGGCCAGAGTGCTGGGGAAGGCAATGCGGTAAGATTGTTATATAAAGTCGGTGTACATAGGAAATAGACCTTAACAGGGTCCCTGTGAATGACTGCCAGGTAGGGAAATACTGTAGGAGTGCAAGCTTTGGCCCTGCCTTAGTACCTACCTCAGTTTCAGAATACCCCTCAACTCCTCTTCTCGGCCACACAGCCTGCGGAGAGTAACTCTGACGTAGGAAAGTCCTGGAGGGCTACATCGGTTAGCTTGGCACTCCTCTTTCCTCCCTAGCTTTTCACATAACCCGAGGCTCTGGAGGGGAAGAGAGGAGGCAGGCTGTGCTATGCTCAAGGGGCACAAAGTACTTCCAAAATAGCACTGGGTAAATAAGATCGCATGGGAACTAAACATTGTCCTGGGCCTCTTTCTTTGCCACATTTAGGCCTGTCCTGTAGAGGTTAGGACTCTCCATTCCTCACATCTAGATATGAGTGGCACCCTAAATAAATCACACCAAGCTCAAACATCCCCTCCATCAGGCATCAGAAGTACAATAATGGTTATGTTGCCCACTGGGGCCTCCTTTGCTTTAATCAGCTGGTCATGGGCAAATGATGACAGAGGGACCACCATGCTTCATCCGATGGTTTCTGAGGTACAAACTCCACAAAGTAAACCCCAGCTGTCAACACTGGCACAGTAGGTACACCAACACATGGGTTTAAAGTTGCATCTCTTACACTCTCAGATAAAAGGTACAAAAGCTGTAACTGGGGCAATACCTTATCAAAAAGCACACTTTTGTTCCATAAAAGATGCCTATTCAAATCCATCCAAATCTCTTTTTCCAACTATAATAATCCAAACAATTGGACCGTTTAAATAAACATTTTACTGTTTGAAGATCATTTATATCTTTTAAAAATTTTCACCACACAGAACAATTTTGTCCCTATTAATGATTTATTTATTTAATTATTTTATCATTTAAGTATTTGTTTATGTTCTCCCTAATAATGCTTTTGCTTATTTTTGTCATTCATTGATTCATTCATTATTTGAAAGTTAGTGCACTTGGTTAACAAAAAGACAACAGTGTGAGGGATATGATTTCTGCATATTTGAGATGAAATATGTGGTGATGTTTAAAGAAAGCAAAAGGAAATCAAGGTAAATATAACTTTTATACGATACACTGTTTAATTTCCAATAGAGCTGTAACTGAGGCCAGATTCTACAAAAAGAGTCAAAATATTATTATAACAGACTACTATATGATTGTAGTTAGCATACCTAAAATGCTGTCTATGTAATTAGATTTAGAACGTCAAGGCCATTTTATACTTAAACGTTAAAATGCTATTTCCATTGTATTTAAACAGTACATCCTTTGAGATGTTTTGGAAATGACACTGTGGTGAATTTCCATTACTTTCCTGAAATACAAGGAAAAGAGTGTTTTCAAGAGAGTATTTTCTAAAAGTTGACAGGGCCAAAAGTGTCCATAGTTGAAGATACGCCCTGCCTCTCTTGGGTAGTAAAATCTTTAGTATTATAGAAGAAGATGAGAGCTGGAGCTCTGAGAAAGAAAGAAAGAAAGAAAAAGAAAAAGAAAGAAAGAAAGAAAGAAAAGTTTATCTACTGTCATTTCATAAATAAAGCCAGTCTGCATTGTATCATTGTGGGCTTATCTTCATCCTTGAATGCTTCTTTCATGTATTTGAGCTTTCTGTGTTTATGTAGTCTCCATATGGCTCTAGCACAGGCCTCGTGGTGAGCTTTGAAGGTCTTTTTTAATGTGTAACTTCAGGGCTTGAGTGGGTCTCTGCACTTAAGACAAACTCCAACAGCTGCTCTGTGGCCTGTGCTGTGAATAATGCACTTCCAGTTAGTGAGTCTTAGCTTGAGTGCGTCTGTATGTTGTTGATCGGAGGTATGGGATAGAGTTTACACTTTTCATGTTCCATCAGTTCAGCTATGAATGGAATTAAGGCCACCCCTGACACACACACCGCTGTTGCCTCCACCAGAAGGGCCTGTGTCTTGGCCTGGCAGGCCATCAGAAACCATCATAGAGTAGACTTGTGATGAGAGGCACGGAGTGACACCCTCGACCACACACACTCACACATACATATACTCACACATACACTCCCCAGAGTGTGTCAGTGCTGCCGCATCATCTGATTAAAAGGAGCATGAGGCTTTATGTGACCTTTTTCCCAGAATCCTCTTCAGGGCCGGGATGCTCAACCTTTTTTCTGAGAATTTTCTCCATTGCCCGGATACTCAACACAATCGCCTTTACGATCATGACTCTTTGCACTTTGCCTTCATTTTTTCCCAGTATAATCTGTCTTCACCCTTCCTTGTGTGCACGTTTGCTGCTGCCGCTGGCATGAATGTAGCCCTTATTAAAGGAAAGAAAGTGTTTGTGACACTTCGGCCCACCGGTGTGGCACTGCGGTTGAGTTGTCTCCTCTAGTCCTCTCACATGAACACCCTCAGTATATCACAAGGTTCAATCAACACTGTTTCCTCACTCAAGGTGTCACGCTTTATAATTAGCGCACACACGCACTAGAGGAGACGCCGCCCGTCAATGCACCTGTACTCATGCGGGCAGGCTGGGCGTCTCCTGTAGATGGCTCATTAAAATGATTCGATCAGAGGGATTGGGGTCCTCGGGGGGGCAGCACATGAACAGGGGGGGGGGGGGGAGATGTGGCACGGCGCTGGCTGTATATCGACGAGGGGGCAAGGGGGTTCAATCACCGCGGGGACTTGTTACCCGTCGACGTCAAGACCTCAAATGTGTCAAACTCTTTATAATAAGCCCACACAACTTACCACGAACGCAACTAGAACACGAGAGGAGAAACTCTGCTGTCAATGCAAACCTGTACTCATGCGGGCAGGCTGGGCGTCTCCTGTAGATGGCTCATTAAAATGATTCGATCAGAGGGATGATGCCGCAGAGTGTGTAGTGGGGCGAAGCCTGTGGCTGAGATGTCTACTGTTGATGTCCTGATATGCGCTGGACTGAGACGTACAGTACAGCCATCTTTGCTTTTAGGACTGGGTAATAATATTGATTGTCTGATTATCTCATTCTTCATTAGAGTGATCTCAATAATGATTCTTAAAATCTGAAGATTGATCTTTTGTATTATGCCTGTTTCTTGCACAGCTAAATCTGCTGAAGCCCCACAGCAAAACAAACCATATTTTAGAAAATCAAAGTAATCAATCCCAGATTTATTTTTTTGAAGATAGTTTTCAATAAAATGGATGTGTACTGTGGAATAATGGCATGAAAACATGTCTTTCTATTGACCTTGCAGCCTGCATAGTGCAATACATCGTGCCCAGCATTGTCTGATTCACACAAGTGGCTCCTATAAGCAGGTTATTTTTAGTAGATCAAAGCCAACAACAAACAGTGCAGTTCAGTTCATAAAAAAATGACACTTATGAACTGGTTATTTTTTAATAAATTAAAAGTAAAGTGCAAACCGTATAGTCTGATTAACACAAATGACTCCTGTTAACCATTTTTTAAAATCAACCTACAGCTCAATCAGTATTCCGATTGACGCGAATGACTCTTATGAACCGATAATTCTTAGTGAATCAACCTACAGTTTATTCTGTAAAGTCTGATTCATGAACTGGTTCTTTTTAGTGAAGTTAAAACCTATAGTACAGCACAACCTATACAATCTGATTCACACAAACGATTTATATAAACTTTTTTAGTGAATCAACCTTCAGCTCACTCACAATCTAATTCATGTATAAATGACTCTTATGAACCAGTTATTTTTAGTGAATCAACCTACAGTTTAACTTGTATAGTCTGATTCAATCATTGTTCTGATGAACTGGGCTGCATTTCCCGAAAGCATCGTAAGCTTAAGTACATCATAGACCCATTGAAACCTGTGGAGCTGCGATCAACTTAGGCTTACGATGCCTTTGGGAAATGCAGCCCAGGTTCTTTTTAATAAAGTTAAAACCTACAGTACATCTCAACCTATACAGTTTGATTCACCCAAACAATTTATATAGACTTTTATTAATGAATCAGCCTTCAACTCATCCATTATAATCTGATTCATGCATATATGACTCTTATGAACCGGTTATTTTTAGTGAATCAACTTACAGTTTACACAGTGTTGTCTGAGTCATGAAAAAAATAGTTCTAATGAACTGGTTCCTTTTAGGTAAGTTAAAACCTTAACACAAAAAAACGACTCATCAACCTGCAAGCTCAACCGATGAAGTCAGATTCATGAACAAATGCTTACAGTAAATAAAAATCTTCAGTACAGTGCAACCTGTAGAGTCTTTTCACAATGATGAACCGGTTAATTTAATATTTATTTAAAATGCCATAATGTACCAAGTTGGAAGGTTCCCTGTTTAATATACAGCAATAGTTAATGGAATTGGATTGAGGGTTTGTGAATTTGAAATTGAATTTTGTATCGATATCCAGCCCTAATGGCTTTATGGTTGACTTTCAGTAGTGAGGGCAACAGCTCTGGGAAAAATCAGGCCCGGTTGATGAGAGAAATGGTGAGCTGGAAAACAGGGTACAGGCCTGGGAACCAATGGCTCTGCTGAGCAGCAAAGGCCAGGCAGGGCCGTGTGGAGGGGTGGGAACGTGAGGCGCAGTGTCCTGCCAGGCTACTCTTCCCGCGGGAGCATCGGACAGAGAGACACTCTGAGTCGATAGGCTCTTTTCCTGCCGCAGGGTCAAGCCCCCTCCACAACTTCCCACCGACCCGGCAGGGCCCGACTCACAGTGGCAGGTTAAAATTAGTCTCTCTGGCTGAACCCGAGGCCTCCCTCTCTCAAGCCGCTCGCCCAGCTCTGAGAACCAGAGAGTCTGATAAAACACGCAGTTTTCACACAGTAACTCTTCTCTGTCAGAGAGACAGATACTATCCATTTTCTTTTGGCCCCCACGCTGAGAGGCGGAGGATGATGGAGCTTTTGCGCGCTCCGTACTTGGGAGTTGAAGCTCAGCTCTGAACTCTGTCTGAACTCCCTCTCCATGATTTCTGCTTTATTATGACGCCAATTTCATTTTAAAAGCTGAATCAGGCCACAGTTCCCCTCAGAAGCAATTAAAACACAGCAGGGGCAACCTGTAGGATATCCTCTGCTGTCTCTTCAAGACGGCCAGATGTGCGCAGAGGCAACCTGTTGGTTATAACAATGTTTTTCTTCCTTTTGTTGTCCTCCCTTGCTCACGCTATCCCACGTTAGTCATTGCAAATCACTCACAGGTAGTCTGGCGCTTCATCAAAGACAGAATATACCACATGGATTCTCATTTTTAATATTAAATGTTGTTGTCGGTGTACATTTTATAACTTTGACCCAACTTTTTGCACCGATTTGTCAAGTCAAGCTTTCCAGTCTGTTGAAAGGTGCTCCTATAACAGCTCCCAGTTGTTAATTCAAACAAACGTCAGCGCTAATGTGCACAAATGCTGCCAAATAAAGCGAGTGTTTGCCCACAGAAGTGGAAGCTCCTTTCTGAGGTTCCTGGTGTAAGTGATATTGACCAGTCCAGTGCTGGCCGGTCTTCTGCAGGCCTTCCAGTAAGAGGGTGTATGTGTGTGCGGAGGATCGATGCATGTGAGGCCAGTCAGCACGTGTGTTTAGACAAGTTTGAGGGGATAATGGCTGTTGCCGCTCGGACACACCGACCTAATGGAGACGAATGGCTCCAATCCTCATTAAAAGCAAAGCCGATGGACTAGAGTTTCGGTGTTAATGTACTGCTTTCATTGTTAAGGTGTGTGCTGGCTCTCAGAGTCAAAACAAGATAAGAGTGTTTTTACACCTGGTTAGTGTAGTGGTGGTTTTTCAAACCCCGAGACATTTCGAGTCAGCAAGTTTGCAGCTAAAAGGATGACGTTGGAAATTATATACTATCATGTTTATATTAAATGCGATTTATTTTGTTATTAAATATATTTAATAATATATATTTATATTTCTGCATTATATATAATAGCTTATAATATTATTTATTTAATCTTTTATTATTTATTTTATCATTTTTATTTATTTTTTTATTTTTTGGGGGGGGTTGGGGGGTTAAAAAGGTTTGTTAAGTAAAAAAAAAACCCATACATTGATCACACAAGTAAACGGCCAAAGTGTGTAGTGTGGTGTTACTCAAAATCATAGTCACCAGCCAAAATTACATCACATACACCTTTAAAAGCGAGACATAAAATATGCTTCCAAAATCATAATTTTACAATCATTTTAAAATAAGTTTATATTTATTCTATTTTTATTTCCTTTTTTATTTCTTTCTTTAAACTGTTGTTATAAAATAAATGATGAATAAAATATAAAATAAATACTAATATTATATTTTTATCAAATGTGATTTATTTTGTAATTAAATATATATTATATTTTTATATTTCTGCATTATATATAATAGAATTTATTTTTCACATTTCTTGCGGAAAAAACAAAAACAAATGAACCCACACATTGCTGCCAAGTGTAAGCGACCAAGGTGTGTAGCATGTTGTTACTCAAATTCATAGTCACCGACCAAGATTACATCACATACACGCTTAAAAGCCAGACGTAAAATATGCATACAAAATCATGTTTTTTGTTTTTTTTTTCTCATACATATTTGGTTGATGTTTTCTCATGGCAGACGGCTTAGAGAGAAGGGCTCCAGAGTGCATGAATGCCGCTGGATTGCATTAAGATGTCTGTGCTCATTCTGATGAATGGGGATGAATGGGATTTGCCATATCGTGCAGTGTCACAGCCAGCAGGAAAGCAAGCAGATAGCACACCCTTCTCACATTCATCAAGCTATATTTCACAATCTCTTCGAAACGAATGACCAGAGCTGCCCGTCAGTGGCCAATTTGTGTCTCCTCTCCCCTCTGACTTGTGGGAGTAACAATTATCAGCAGACAGAGAATGTGTGTCTATGTAAAATATTCACATCATTTTCTCCATTTCTTCCTCTTCTAGACTGCAAAGTTCATCCTGTGCTAGAAGAAGTGGGCGATTTAATAGCTAGTCATAGACGTCGGCTCAGGCTTTGTTGTTTGTATTTTGGAGAAATTGTGCGAGTGTGTATACCGCTCCGTCCTCAAGTTTACAACTGCATCATAATCGTCATCTGTGTATGATTATGTGATACAAACACAGCGTGTGTGTTTGTGTGCGAGAGACGTCCTGGTGTAGGACTGGCTGGAGGGCAGGGTATAGTGTGCATGTGGAGTGTCCGTAGCAGGGGACGCCAGGCTGTCTCCAGGATCTGAGGCCCTCCCCACCAGCGCAGACGCAGGAAGAGCCCTCCATAAATCAGCCCAGATTAGAGGGGCCACTGGGCCTAGCTCCGCAGACTGCACTGCTTAATGTCAGAGCACCAGAGATGGCTTAAACAGTCTTTCTCCTCACTTTTTATGAAATTTACTCTCAAACTCAAAGGGGGAGACTGAGAATCGAAGGTGAGAAGGCAAGAGGAAGGATGGGATGCGGAGAGCCACAAATGATGAGCTTTCCAGTAACAGCTGAGGAATAACAGAGCGACTGGATTTACAAAGTATCTGTTGTGTTAGCTGAGACTAATCTGAGCCTGGGGAGAGAGAGACGGCCATCCTACTCGCGCTCGTATTGGCTGAACAAAGGGCCCTCCGTGTCTGCACGGAAATGCAGCGTCACACAACACATTCTCTCACACACATTCTCTCGGGCTTGATGCGCACACACATTATTTTTCTCACGCTCGCAGACAAATGCTCTCTGTCACAAACTCTCACTGTCATTTCCCGCTACCTGCATCAGGTACCACGTGGTTTCCTTAGTATTAGCTCTGGTGTCAGAACCCTCCTGGGCAGACAGCGCAAATTATTTATATTTCTTGTCATATACTTTTATACATTTACATTTTTTTAGATGTTCATTCTCTTTTATTATTTGCATGTATGTATGTGTATATATATATATAATATATATAGAAAGAGTATATATATATATAGGCTATACATGTATACATATACACACATATATATATATATATATATATGTATGTATGTATATATATATGTACTGTATATACACACACACATGTTTATCTTGACATCATTTTACATATAAACATATGCATACATAAATCAAATAGTAAAAATATATATTTTATCCTTTTTTCTATTGATAATCTCATACCAAGTTATAGAATATAGTAACCCAATTATTTATATTTTTGTCACATACATATTTATATAGTTTTAGGTACTTTATTCACCTGTACAGTTTTATTTTATTAAATTATAGTAAATTATTAATTAAATTTTTGCTGAATTAATTTCTTTTTTATTCAATTATATTTTCGACTATATTTATATATATATATATATATATTTTTTTATATTATAGTAAATTATTAATTAAATTTTTGCTGAATATCTATATATAATATATAGATCGATAGATAGATAGATAGATAGATAGATAGATAGATAGATAGATAGATAGATAGATAGATAGATAGATAGATAGATAGATAAAATTTGTCATTTTTATATCTTTTTTAAAGATTTATTTTATCCTTTTTTTCCTTTGATGATCTGAGTGTAAACAATAGTGATGGTTGTTTTTTCAATGCAGCATGCTGTTTCAACTTATAAAGAAAACATGTTGAAAATATTCTATAAAACTATTTCTCCATGTCAATGTTTCACAATCTGACTGAATCCAGATGATTTAAGCCATTTATAGACACACTTTGTCATTTTGGTTTTGTTCTTTGTAGATTAATTACTGTTTGTAGATAAATATGGTTCTTCTCCTCATAAATTAGACTTTATGATGATCAGGGTTGTGTTTTTTGTTAAAAGCTGCATAAAAACGCCACTGTGCCAGGCCTCGTCTCCGTTTGATTTTATACTTCAAATTTCATTGTGAAAGACTAGGATGTGTTGAGAACAAAATGTGGCTCATTTAATCGACTTTTCTACTTCTTAATCTATCTTGTATTATAAAGTGTGGGTCACAGGTCCACATCATTTTCCAGCAAAGTCTGTCGACATAAAGTAATGGCTTTCTTGTTGTTCTTTCCTATTTTGGGGTATAGAGACTGAACAGTATCATTGTGTTGGCTCACAGACATTTTCTCCCCATATTTTAAAAATAATTATATTTTGACAACTTTTTTTTCCCCCCATCACAATCCAATTACAGTTTCCAATCCTGTCCTAATGATAGCTTTTGAATGTAATAAAGTGTGTATGGTATCTTTGGCCTAAACCAACGGAAATCCTTCAAAAGTGAAACCAGTCCAGTAAAAACACCAGTAGTTCTTTTGTCTTTTCTCTCCACCATCTATGTGTTGGTCATTTAAACCCAGCCAAAGTTTGGTCTGTAATCTTTAGATGGGTGTCTTTCTCTCAGACTTGCGTTGGGCTGCAGTGAGCGTGATGTATTCCTCAATTTACTCGCAGTGAAGGGCCATGGGAACTGTGCATTGTGTGAAGTCACAGAGATATTAGTCAAAAAAAGTTGTTAGAATGGTCATGATGACGTCCCTCCCCTCTTCAGCATGTCACAGGGAAAGTATTGATCCACAACTTCCCAAAGTTATTTATAATTGAAGATAAACAAGGAATGTCCATATGCCTGGGAGCCGAGTCAATGGGGGTGCGTTGTTTTTATTTTCTGTTTTTCTTATTTCTTTTCTTTTTTTTCTTGTGAATTCTTGAAGAAAGTTCTCAAGGGGAAAGATTTTTGTTTTCTTTATAAGTAAAAATAAAATAATAAATAAATATGTATAAAAAAGAAGTGATAAAATAAGTGACACCAGCCAACGTAACGTGGGAAGGAAACTGTTATGGACGTAACACATCCTATTATTATCCCACTGTGTGTGACAGCTCTGACCAGAGCTGCCCTTAAACACACACTGAGCTGTTTGAGGAGAAACGCTACTTCCTCTGTCCGCACACACACACACAGACCATCTAAGGCCAGACCATTCCCAAGTCTTATGTCTGACAGCCTTTATGGGAATGCTTAAATATAACCCTGGCAGCAAGCAGAGACATAATAATCAAACGAGTTGAGCAGTAGTTTTTCCCACTTCAAGGTGGTCCTGCTAATCTTCGGGGGCACTGTCACCATCTTGGTTGGAAAGAAGTATTAGCCTTCATTTAGGGCATTTAAGGGCAACATGGCTTTGCCAGACCAATCCTTCTTTCACCACAAAGCAGGAACGTCTTATGCAAAAGCTTCTTCTCGCTTCTTCACATTTAACTTTGACATCATTTTACACAAACACAAAAGCTTTTTCCACAGATCATCAGCAGAAAATGATGCTCAGTGAGTTTGAATCAAATAGCAGCAATTAGCACTAAGGACGCTTTCATACTGGAGCTCTGACGGAGAGGTTGATGGAAAAGAATGTGTAAGTTCTGTTTGAGGGTTTAAGAAGAGCTGAATCATTATGTTTAAGGACACTAATTGGGGATGCACAGTATATCTTTACCATATTGGCTATTCATCAATATGGTACCAAAATAATAAATATTATTATTATTTTTTATTTGTTGTATATAATATTGGATATTTCATGTTCATTTCCTGTATTTTACATTTTGATTACCTTTGCCGATATCTAACACTCACTCAGTCTTTAAAATCACTAAAAAGTTTAATAACTATTTAATAACACAAACTGTATCTTTTTTTCTTCTGTGTAATAATACATCAAAAGAGATATTTAAGATTTTTTTATCCATAAAATGATAGACTGTAAATTCCAAATTAACATCCTATCATTGTACAGACCATAAATAAATAAATAAAACAAAAAAGCCATTTTAAAATGAATATGTTTTAATGTTGCTATTTCTACTTTTACATAAATGATTAATGATTCATTTTAGTTTATTGATCTAGACAAGGTGGAATTTGAATTTTAACATTGTCTTAAATATTGTCTTAATATTGTTTTAATAATGTTTGCACTACAATTCAAAAGTTTGTGGTCACTAAGATTAATAATTTTATTCAGCATAGGGATGCATTCATTATATTGATCAACAATGACAGTAAAGACTTGTTTTTGTACTTTAAATAAATGTTGTTCATTTGAACTTTCTTCAAACGTTCAACAAAGAATCCTGAAAAAGAAAATGCATCACAGTTTCCACAAAATATTAAGCTTCTAAACTGTTTTCAGCATTGATAATAATAAGACATGTTTCTTAAGCACCAACATTCATTTCTGAAGAATCACATGAAACTGAAGACTGGAATAATGCCTGCTGAAAATTCAGCTTTGCCATCACAGGAACAAATTGCATTTTAAAATATATTAAACTACAAGACAGTTATTTTAAATTGTAATCATATTCCACAGTTTTTACTGTATTCAAATAAATGCCAGCTGGTGAACATAAGAGACTGCTTTCAAGAACATAAAAAAATCTTACCAACCCCAAACATGTGATCAATAGTGTTTCATTTATCAGCACATAAAAATACATATCAGCCAGAATTGTAATATCATGCATCCCTAATACTTTGGCACTTTATCAGAACAAGATAAAGATATAGGCTACTTCATTGGCGTAAGGAAGAGCACCCAGTAAAGTCGTAGAGAGGAGGGAAGTGATCTCACAGGCCTCTAGGTCAGCAGGAGTGTCTGGACCTCTCAACACCACTCGGCCCCGCTCTCACTCTCCTCAAGGCTGAAATAAACCAAATACTTCCCTGACGTACATTATCCCCTCTCTTTCATCAACAAACTGTGCTAATGACTTGTTCAAAGCTGTTTGTTCTCGCTCCTGCAGAGAGAAGGCTTTGATGATGTATGGTGGTCTCGGGTGGTGTGGCCCT
Source organism: Cyprinus carpio (assembly GCF_018340385.1). Classification (NCBI taxonomy): domain Eukaryota; kingdom Metazoa; phylum Chordata; class Actinopteri; order Cypriniformes; family Cyprinidae; genus Cyprinus; species Cyprinus carpio. The sequence goes on from NC_056611.1 coordinate 18,732,550, forward strand.
TAAGAAAGCTTTGACACTTGGAAGGCCTCCCATCGCCTGCGAGCTGGTTCAGCGGCACTGGTCCTCACGCTTCACGGTCTAAAACTGTCACCATGTGTAGAATTACAACAATTAGCCTGTGATTTGTGTGAGACGGTGGCCTGAGGCTGCAGACCACCCATGCGTTGCTGCTGGGGAAAGGTGCTGGTGACTCAGCCCTCTGTAGGCGTCGGTGGAGCCGTTCTCCAGATTGAGCAGCTGGCTAGCAAGGGTGATTGTATAAAGAGGGGTCAAACTGCAAGGCTTCCGGGGATTGTGTTAAGGGCATTTTTTTAGCATGTTAGCTGCTTTCTGTTTAAATGACAACCCCCAATGCTCTATTACAACAGACAATCCCAGATATTGAGGTCTCGGTGAACTATTGTTTCATCCCAGTTTGGCTTTGGATCAGTTGTAGATGCATCTGGTGCTTTTTGGAACAGCAAACTGACAATATTAATGTGTTAGTGTACAAAACAAGCTACTCATTGCAGACAAGACTCTCTTGGTGGCTGGCAGACTTCCTCCCACAGGAGAATAATGCTTGTATATCTCACATGTCGTCTGCTAAGACTGTTTACCCATGCCTGTGGTGGTCAAGTAAACATCTATTGGCCATAAATTGTCACTAAATCGCAAGTTTTTTTTTTTGTTTTTTTTTTATCTGAACATCAACATTTGTGGAACTTCTTGTGTGCTATTTTATTTTTTGCACAACTTTTTACTACTTTTAATGTATTTTTAAAGGGGGTTGCTGTTTGACATTAATTCGTTTAGATCGTTAGGGTGAGATATATTTGAGTAAATGTATAAATGTAAAAGAATAATTAATTTATTATGTAAAAAGTATGTAATGTATTTTTACATTTAAATAATCAGTTCATGTTTACATAAGTGTATTTTATTTTATTTTATTTCCTTTAAATTTATTTATTTATTTATTTTTAATAGTGAAAAGTTAAAGGGGTAAGAAACCTTCCTCAGAATCATGTTAAAATGGTTTAATATTGAAAAAAAAAATTATAACACTGTCCATAAATTTTAGCTGTTGTTGTAAGACAAAGCCACAAAGAAGCAAGAGCACAGTTTGGCAGAGTCTCCAGGTATGCTGAACCTCCTGAGATCAGCCGTGATGGGCTAAATAACCTGAGATCAGTGATGTCTGCAGGTAAAGGGCTCCATTTACCGTCCCTGCTATCTGAATGGAGCATCTAACTATTGCCTATCCAACAGGCTTCACTCACTCTAATTGCGAGTAACTATTCGCCTTTGAAGTCTGACGTGAGGAATCTGTGGTATTCTTCAGAGTCTGTGCCTGAAAGGAACGTCCTCTATCCACAATCATTATGTCCCAGCTCAAGTGTATAAACAGTTGAATTAAGTAATGGGACGTGATATTTCTGAGCTAATGGATGTTCTGTATTCCGCTAATGCTCGTCGATGATTTATGTAAGTGTAGTTGTTGAGCTCTTGTATGATTTTAAAGGCTCCCCTGAATCTAAACCCTCTGCTTTTAACTAGAAAACTTGGACACTTCTGTGCGAAATGCGCGTCTCTGAGCCCTGATGCTCCTAATGAATACGTCCCTGAACCAGCCCACCCTTTTTCCTTTGTGCCCCTCATCCCATAGCGTGGTACTTCAACTTTGAAAAATGCCAGGAGAATGTATCTCACGGCCCAAAGAATGTTTTATCTGCTCGAGTTATCGTTTTTCACTTAATGACGCCCATTATGGCCTCGGAGCGGCAGAACAGGCTGCAAGCAACTGCATAAGAAGTTTGAGGTTTTTTCTACTTCTCCGTTCACTCTCCAAGGTGTAATGCAATCTAACCTTGGGAAGAGGCCTGGAGTGGCTGGAGCCGTAATGTGTAAGAGTGTCCTCTGTTAAAAGTGGCGTCGCCAGATGTGTAAGAGTTGGATGGAGTGAGGGGAGTTGGGGCGAAGAAAGGCTAAGAACCAGGTCTGCTTCTTGTCACTCAGGGCAGCCTCTGTGGTGGTGGTATGTGGTACTGCCAAGCGAGCATGCTGACACTGCGTTCAAAAGGCTACAGTGGGATAACCTATTTAAGGAGAATCGAGCTTCATCATCCATTAGATCACTCTTTTACTCATCCAGAAGCTCTTGCTGGGATGACCTGGATGACTGAGAATCTCTATAGACGTAACCCCTGCTAATTCCAGCAGCTAAGCCCTTCTGTTTTGTGTCACTTTGTGTGAATAGGAACTGAGAAGCATCAAACCAGTGTTTGTGTTTCTCTGTTTTAATGGGCCATTTGAATAAGCCTGGTTGTGACCTCCTGACACCCATCACAATAAGCAGGGCAGCAAGAGGATTAACTGCTCTTTTCTAACAACTTTTGCTCACTCTCTCGTTCTCACATGCCCACTGAGATGTTTCTTGGAAGCATCTCTTGTGACAAGATCTAATGTAACACTTGTGTATATGAGGTCACTACAAGTTCAATTAGCCTCGGCCACCTGTTTGCCTCTAACATTTCGCCCAAACACATTGGTCATCTAATCATCATGGTGCTCAAGGTAAACACACACACATACATTGATACTCTACTAGTGATGTTTAAAGAAACAGCCTTCAATTTCTATTAGAATATTTTTGGTGCTTGTCAGAGGTTTGCATGTTGCTGTGTAGCCTCTGTAATTCTGTGTCTAAGTCTCTGCGGACAGTAGATTGTCAGAGCATCACTCCAGCTTTCTGGAGGTTGTTGGTGATTTTACAGACATGTATTTTAGGGTTCATTTTCACAGCTTGTATGATTTGTCTGTCATCAGCTGCTGTTGTTTTTCTCAGCCGATCAGGTCGTCATTGGTTGCTGATGTCGCCGTTGGTTTCCAAACTCTTGATTTCTCCATGCCCTTTGTTTTTGCTATAGCTCTAAGTGACTTCTTCTTTTCTTTTAGCATCTAAATTGCTTGCTTTTCTCTCAAAGTCAGCTCCCTCATCTTCATCCTGGTTTGTGTGTGTCGTCATCGAATACAAGACTCAGAATGCAGAAGCATTAGATAACTGATACAAAAATTCCCCTGCTTTTAATATCTGAAGAATTAATGCAACAGGACACAGTTGATCACTTGGAAAGACCTGTGAGGCAACTGTTCCAATACTTATGCTCACATGAGACTGGGATGAAACTCTAAAAGTGCTGATGATCTTAGCTGGTAAAACATCTGTGTTGAATCACCCAATAATAAAATGTGACATTCTGAGGTTTTGTCTCATGTTTATCTTTTAATCATATTTGCAGATTTCTGGACTCCACAGCAAACAGAGCAATTTTGCCTTTACTGTCCCAGTGCTTACGGAGGGCATTGTATTTTTATATATATGTATATATAATGGTTTCATTTAAATGAATTAATAAATAATCATTGATAATAATAGTAATAATAATAAATATAAGCTTAACTAATAATATAACATTTTTTATATAAAATAAACTAGTAATAATAAATAATTTATAATTTATAATTTTTTTCTGCACAACCATCTTAATTTAAGGAATGTGGTGCAACCTTTTTGGAAGCAAGGATAGTTCCCAAAACTAGATTATATTTATGAATTAATTCATGATATTTGTTTTTAAAAAAAGATTATCAGTAGATATGGATCAGTGACACTATGCATTTTTTGTTTATTTTTAGAAAATGCATAGAATGATATTGGTGCACCTTTACTTGATGAGCATGTTTTTCATTTCTGTATTAAATTGATATATTATTGTATATAGTAATTATATAATATGCATAGTAATCATAATGTATATGTTTGCATATATTACATTTTTTCATTTAAAATGAATTAATAAATATTAATTAATAATAATAAATAGAAAAAAACCTAATAATAAATATAATACATTGCAATATAAAATATACAATAATTATTTAGAATTTTTTTATTCAGCACAACCAAAGTAATAAGTAATGTGGTGCAAACTTTTTTCGAGGCAACTTTAGTTTCCAAAACTAGATTATATTTATGAATTAATTCCTGATATATGTTTTTTAAAAAGATAGATCTCGAAAACTTTAAGTATCTTTTTAAATTAATATAAACTCAAATATTCAAATAAGAAAAAAAAACAATTTTTTTTTTATTGGTACACTGCATGAGTCATTAAATGTAATGTAACTCTTCTCATTTTTTTCTTTATCATGGACAAACTTGTGCAGTTGACCCATGTGACTTATGGACATGCATATATCATTGATCCATATATTTACGTGCGCAGTATACGGTGCCATCTGTCCTTGCGTTTGCTCTGATTGAGTCATCAGGCTTGAGTGCTGAGAGCTGCCTGTGCTACCGCGGATATATTCTCTCTGGGATTGGCCTTCACCCCTGCGGATCAGGGCGTAAAATTGCCGGCCCTTTTGCACCCACATGTGTTGATAAGTCCCATTAATATCTCACTGATCCCTGCCAGCTCAGAAGCCGTGTGGGAACTCTAAGCCCCATCATGTAGAAATGGCTATCAGCACTATGATATGGAGTGGAGAGGGAGTGGTCCAGTAGGCAGGATCAGGGAAGCGTATGCGAGCAGTAACCGACGAGGGAGGGGGTGGAGACAGTTCTGAGCTGGTGACAGGTGCCGGGCCTGGCTTTGGCTTGCCATGACCCTCCGTGCTTGGCGGCGCAGGCTGGCGCTGCCCACCTAATCCCCAGCCAGCTGTTGCAGTTGTCGTCCCAATCAGGGTAAAGTGTCGAAGCAGGTGGCAGCTGGTTCAGGTAGCTCCGGAGCATGCTGATCGGCAGATCCGTGTGGCAGTGACAGAGCTCTGCTTTCATGGGGCTGCTTTGTGCTGACGGCCGGCCCCCTGAAAAATCTAGGCCACATGTTTTCAGAGCTGTCAGCAGCCCTCCGGCCTCCCATCCATTATCCCACTGACGCTACGGGGCCGCAGCAGATCGGGGCCCACGGAGAGGGCAGGAGGTGGGTCAGGGTGCACCCGGACACCCCTGCCGGTGGTGAATGAATCAGTCCGTCTCTGTTAGAGCGAGTTGTCACAGCACCATCGATCATGGCAGGAGCTTGTCTGTCTGAAGCGTTATGTCTGCTGAACAGAAGCAGGATGTTGTGTCTGATGCTTAAACCTGAAGAGGTCATTGGCCCGGCCCTTATCATGACTTACAAGCTGAGAGTCTTGGATATTTTGCATATCTGGAATTCTGCAGGAAGCTTGTTGTAAATCAGCATGGACGTTATGTGATAACCAGATTCAGTGGTTACTTTGCAAATGTAGAGGAGAATGATCTTCTAGTTTAAGCCGTGGAGCGGAGTATATTAAAACAATCAATATGGACCATACTTGAAGATGAAGATGCTGAGTGCTCCCTCTGATCGATCAATACGATGGTTAACGTTTCTCCCGGATAGTTTTAACATCAAAGTCAATAACAAGCTTTGTAAATTGCAGCGTTAGAATAAAAGAGCACTGGGGTCTAACCTTCTGCTCTCTATCCTATGAAGTGAATTTGATTATTATGAAGAAATCCAGTGTCAGACAGAAGAGGAATTCATCCGAGGATGTGTATTTTGAGATTTATTTGCTAATGTCATTTTCAGATATCTTCTCTGATCCTGAAAGATCTTCGGCATTATAAGCTGTAATATTACTATAATGCTGTATTATGATGGGTTTTTTTTTATGGTGTATCATGATTTTTATTTTAGTGATATTATATAGGGGTATTTAATCATTCATCTGTTAATTGTTGATAATTTAATCTTATTGGATTTATCAATTTAGAACAAATGCAGTCATTAAAAATGCTGTAAAAACAATATATACTGTCAGAATTTGGTTGGCGTTTTATATCAAAATTATTAATATTAAGAATCACAAAATACTGCAAGATTAAGTTCCTAGTAAACATAAATGCAAATTTAGCACATACAAAAATTATAATACCAGCATTAAAATGTATTAATTATATTTATTTAAATTGTGTATTACATATAAAACCACATGTAAAAATAATACTAAATTAAACTAATTAAGTTCCTACTAAACAAAAATGCAAATTTAGCAGACTACTAAAATACCCACATAATTAATTATAATTTTTTTAATGGTGTATTATTTACCTATATATGTTGTGTTTTCTGTTTCAGTTAAAAAAAATTGTAGTAGTTGACAGAAAATTCCTGAAAATGATTGCATCTCTCTCTAAAGGTCTATTTTCAGCCCTTTTCTGTGACCTAAAGATTTTATTTTATTTTATTTTTTGTGGGGGGTGTAGTTTTTGGAGTCTGTAGGTGATGATATCACAGCTTTACTGAATTATTCATGGCAAAAAAGGGCAAATGGGCAATCTGTACTTTTTGTTTGTGGTTCAGTCATCGTCTGACTTTCATCGTGTCTGTAAGCAAAATAATTTTGTGTATGCTCACATGTAGAGTGGTTCTAATTGTATTTGTGGGTTTTTTGGATTATTATGTGGGCACATAGAGTTTATATGTGGTCTCTGTCGTGTGTGTTAGTGTGTACGCGTGTGCCGCTGGCATAGTACGGGTGAGGTGGTCCAGCAGGGTTTGGCGTTAATACTCTCCATAAGTATCCAGTGTCCGGAGGCAGTGTTTGGATGGGAGTGTATCAGTTTCCATAAGACTCTGCCAGTGCTGATTCGTCTGTGGTTATTGGGCCGTACAGACAAGCTTTAACAACGGTGTCTAGTGCTAGAGCAGAGGGGAGAGGGTCCTGCCAGCCTCAACCCGAGAGTCCCTCAGCACTCTTTACAGTAATAAAACAGCACAATATCGGACATCTGACACCCCAGATCAAACCCCATTACATTAAGGAAATATTAGACTGGAGCGCCGGCCTGATGCATGCACACGTCAAGATGGTGGACAGGACTGGATGTCTGAGTGTGCTCTGAGAGGAAACAGACATGAATTAAAATATGTGTTTACCCCCCAACATTGTCAGCATGTTGGCAGGCTCTTCACAATACTGATGCCGTCTTTACATGGGCCGGAGCATGTATTGATTGCACTGTATCACTTGCATCAAATGCTTCTTTTTCTCTATTTGTGGAAGTTTGATATTTAAGAAATTACAAGTGCAATACTAAAAATGGCAGTTTGATATTAAGAAAGTACTTGAAAAAAGCATTATGTCATTCCGAACTTATATGATTTACTTTGTTCTCTGGATTACAAAAGATATTTAGAAAATTGTCTGTTTTTGTCCATGCAATGAAAGTCAGTGTTGTTTTAGACCTCACTCACTTTCATTAAACAGTTGCAACATCGTCAAAATATTGTATTTTGTATTTTTATGTTTATGCAGAAGAAAAACAACAACTGTAATTTGGTATGACATGAGGATGAGTAAAAGATGTCATTTTTCTCTGTGTTTTGGTGCCTGTTTCAAAAATAATTATGCAATTCAGGTAGACCTGCTCGAAGAATTGTGATAACACAAATTGCACGTTCCTGATTCTACCTGAATTGGCCGTTTAAAATTAGTATGCAAACATCTTTTTTATTATTAATATAATTAAAATATAATTAATTATTTAAATTACTTAATTGTTTCATTATTTTCACCGGAAGTTTGTGAAAAAAAAAGGCACAATGTACAACATATTAAAGCCTAATTACATAAAACAGAGGCTATTTAGCTCTTTTAATCACTTTTTTTATGGTATGTGACTAAAATGCAGGTTTAAAATATGTTACAATGAAATTCTTCCCCATTAATGTGTTTTTCTTAGGAAATATGATATACAGTTGAATCTGAATGTAGTCTGAGCTGAATTGTGGGTAATATTGCTTTATTACTCAATGCTGTTTTATCACTGTATTTGCGTTCTTTTAATACACAGGCATTTTCCATTAACTCCATCTACGAAACCCTTCTTCACATTGACGCTCCTCAGCGCACGACCAGTATTTTAAGCTCTTCTTAGCTCGTAAACATGATTTTGGTCTTTTAATATTCTAGCGCTCGCTGTAAAGCTAGATGAAATAGCATTGCGCGTTTCCCCATGCCTCGTGAGGTTTGACTTATGCGATTAAGTACATTTGCAGATCAGGGGACTCGTTCAGGAGAGGCTGAAGTGGTCATTCTTGAGCGGTGAGAGTGAACGGAGGCTGATCTTCATTAGAGAGGCCTGATGGCTGTGGACCTCTGCAGCTCGGATGATTTAAGTGTCCTCTCTCCGCCTGGGTCACGGCGGGCCTTTGATGTTTCATTATGTACAGCGCTCCAGGAACAAAAACATGCAGGCCACATCAAACGGCCGTCCCGCCGAAGCGTCAGGAGAGGCCTCTACCCCCGCCCCTTTGCTCTTAGCACTAGATTACTAAAATCAGCTCTGCCAAAGACGAAAGCCAAAACAACATCAACGCGCCCACAGCAGAAAAATTACACCAGTGTAAATCAAGGAACGCCATCAGCTGGATGAGAAACAGATCTGCTCCAACTAAATCAGACGGCACCTGTGCCATTACAGTCATCGAAGTTTAACTCGTCTGCTGTAAAAACTCATTTGTTTGCTGAGTAGCATCCATCTTTTGTTTGTTGGAGCTGACCAAAAACATGACAGACAGTGAGCGTGGAAAAAATATCATGTCTGGACCCCTGCCGAGGGGCTGTTTTGGTCTCTCATGTCCTGATTTGATTGTGTTCCAGCGGAGGTTAAATGGGTTAAGAATCTTACCCGCTTAAAGCCCTTGGAACGGTTACTTATTAATCTCTTTCACTTCGAAGACATTACCACCAGGTTTAGCCGGATTTACCTCACCAGATAACATGGCCAGATTTGTCAAAACATCTCAGCTGAGACTAGCAAGGGCGGCAGACGCAGAAACGAATCTCTTCACCCATCAGCGTTTGCTCACTCTCTCTGTCTTTTTGTTCCTTTGCTAACCTCACTTTATGGTATGCATAGAGGACGGAGAATCCTCCAAGTTTCCTGGTAATCCTGTCTTTTTTAGACTTTATCAGGTCATCCACGCATTGACCCAGATTTGTTTTTCCCCAAACATGCCTGCAGTATCTGCTTGGAATACTGATACAATCGTTAGGAATGTTGTCAGTGCAGTTCCATGTGCTCTACAGCCGAGTCTAATGGATGCTCTTTTGTTTATCTGAACCTACTGAGCACCTTACTGGAACTCAGCTCTGTCTCAGACCGTCTTCATTTGATTAGTCATGTCTAGGATTGTTAAGCCACACTACAACACTCCTGAGAATTATTATGTGCGAGTACACAGCATCTGTATTGAGTTATTGCTGATGCACAGTACCCTTCAAATTTAATTGCACTTTTAGTAGGAATGTGCAATAAAAGTTTTTTTTATTTATTTTTATTTATTTATTCTTTTTTTTTTTTGCATATATTATTACACTCCTGTAAATTATAACCTATATTTTGTCACAGCATCACAATTAATGGCACTCTTAGTATGGATGTTTGTATGGATTTTATTTTATTTTGTGTGTTATTTTTTATTTTATTTTATTATTAGGCCATATACATTTTTTTCATTTTGATATTCATTACTTTTTGGCCTAAATTACAACACTCCTGAAAATTATGACCCATATTTAGTCACAGGGTCCAAATAATGGCACTCTTAATATGGATTTTAGTATGATTTTTTATTAGGCCATATCTTTTTCTTTTTTTTTAATTCATAATTTTTTTCAGTTTTCTTTTTTTCAGTTTATTGTTTCAGTGTATTTATTTATTTATTTATTTTGCCAATATTACAACACTCATATGACCCATATATTATGGATATTATGACCCATGTTTAGTCACAAGGTCAAAATTAATGGCACTATTACTATAGATGTTAGTTATATATATATATTTTTTGCCCATATTTAGTCACAGGGCCAAAAGTATTGCCGCATTTAGTATGTATTTTATTTTATTTTTATGCATGCTTTGTTTTTTATTATTTCTTGTATGCTTACATTTTCTGCTATGCAGATTTTCTTTTTGTACGTTTAAATTATAAATTAAAAATTCATAAAACTTTTCACACAGTTTGTTATTGTGTGTAATGTGTTTTAAAAAAATGCATAACAATTTGCTTGAACTAGGAAAACAGAGACAGGAGCTTCTTATAA